>NW_015558595.1:1170752-1188709 GCF_001515605.1 Sinocyclocheilus anshuiensis | reverse complement strand
CAATATATATATATATATATATATATATGTGAAAACCCTTCCCTTTCAGAATAGGTGTATATATATTTTTATATTTGTCCTGATATCATTTCCTCATTATTGAGATCACCTGGATATAAGAGAATTGTATCAATCTTGTTATGGAAACTATCTGTTGTACTATAGTATAAATATGATTGGCTGTACCATTTTGTTATCGCTGTTATGATTACACTCATGACTATTACCTGGTTATCGTTCTTTAGTGCCCCATTGAAGACCATTTTATATTTATTATTGAACTCAGAATGTACAGTATGGACTGTGTTTTGTTTCTACCTTTTATCGTGGGACCAAGTATAGTTGGCACTTTCATTTAAATGTTGCAATAAATATTGATTCATGTGTTTTATTCATAGCCGAATATGATTTCTTACCCTGTCGGAGAAAGTGAACCTAGAGAAGAACTCCAAAACTTGTAATCGCAACTATAAGTACAATTATTACTCCACTACTACGTTACCTGACTTACATATGTACTCTCGTTTATGTAAGTATTTATGATATCTTAATACAAGAGGCTTGTTTATAAAACAAGGATAAAAATGCAGTTTTAGAGTCACAAACTGACACACTCGTTTCGTACGGCAAAAGGGTGTTGTTGTACTATCAGGTCTCTGCACGTTAGGTGTAGAACTGGACGTACAGTTGAAGACAGCATTGCTCGTTGCACCTCAGAGGTTTGTAAAGTAGTCTGAAAAGCCATTTCTAGCTCTGCAAAGCAACGCTATCTTTTACTGAAGCCTACCAAAGCACGCAAACAGCTCTGACAACCGCACCTGACAACTTGAAAAATGAAATAAATAAATAAAAACAACCCGATCGGTCAACACAGTACACGCATACAACCTTCCGATACTCTACGACGACGAAAAGCCACCTTTCAAGAAAAAGCTGTGTAAAGAATTAGAATCTGATGCTGTAGGGAGATCCTAGTTGCCTTTGTGTATATCAACTGCCTGCTTGAGTGTTTTTGTGTGTGGAAATTTTCTCTGTAATCTTGTAGAACTGTTCGGGGTGTTTTTCCTGCCATACTGCTCGCCCCAAGCGGTTATATTGCTGTGTATACCTTCATTTTTGATGAGGTGTTTTACAATTTCATTTCACTTTGTGTAGTGATTCATTCTGTGGAGTTTCTGACTGTTGTTATATAACTTCATATACACAAATGTTCAATAAAAATGTTTTATTTCCTGTTGATACAGAACCTTCTCAAGAGCCTTTTTTGTCTTAAATGACCTTCATTCTGCTTTTGAATCTTCAAAACCGCATGAAACGAGTAAAAATGTACCATGGTAGCCGTAGTTTCTATCTGAATACCTTGGTAACATTGTATTGTTCTTAGTACAATAAAGTGCAGCATGGAACGAACAAATAAATGGAATAAAGTAAAATAACAATGATTCTTAGTTCCAAGAAGAGCCCATATTTAATAATGAATAAATCAGGGTTCCCACAGTCATGAAAAAAAAATGAAATTATGGAAATTTTATGTTGGCCTTTTCAGGAATATTGAATTTTTAGCCCTAAAATATTGATTTAATCAGCTAGAAATTGCTCTAAGTGGAATTTAATTATTTTTAAAAAATCCTTATCCTGCAGTCATGAATTTCATTGAAATTCACTTGTAGAAACTGTTGCCATTGTAATTATTATTATTATTTTTTTTTTGTAAAGAAATGCCCCAGTTGTGTCTATAGCTGAGAAATAATAAATGTTGTTAGACATAACAAATGACAGCAGAGGGTGGAGGTTGTCACATCGATAAATGCCCATGACCTACTCAGCAAGGTCAGCTTTTGGCGTTCTGGTGGTCAGATTTTCATCCCAGGCTGGAAAAGGAGATTTGAATTCACATTATAAATGTTGAAATAGTAAGCCAAGCGTAATAGCATTTTCTCTGGATTTTATATGTTGATAATGGGTCAAAAGTGATTTATATAGGGATTATAACAGTGAACTATGAAAATGTCTGAATCTTGAGGGTCGAGTGTGAAATATCAAAGGTGAAACAACATTTCTGTGTCTTTAGTTCAATATCTTCCTGATAATTTTCAGGCTTACTGAGTGTGAAGAAGCCCACATAGGTATCCTGATAATGAAATATGGCCTCCTTCAAGAAAAAGATAAGAGCAGGGCTGCGTGGGGGTCTCAGGGCTATCAGCTCCACAGGATCAAATGCATTTCTGTATACAAGACTTTGACCATCTCGCACCATTACGTACATATTACTCGGCCGCTTTATCTCTGCGTAGATCTTCAAGGTCTGCTTAAGAGCAATGAATATGAGATGAGGCCCGTCTCTGAGCGCCTTCTCACTATCAAACTCAAGCATGAGTGCTAAATTTAGTCATGATCTGAAGGTACAAATCCTCCCAGTGAAAAACCTCATGTTACTTTTCTGTCACTATAAGCAGATATTCACACTGAGCAGATATCCCTGATGTGGTTATGAAAGTATCATACATTTTATAAGTTAACTTCATCTGTTCATTCAATTTCTACAATCACAGATAATGTGTCAGGTTTGTTATGCAGTCTTTAAACATTAATAAAGTGGCGTGACAATGACATCTTTTGTGACCCTGAGTCAAGAAGGATGGTCTCATTATTGTTCATTTCAACTGCAGTTGCTTGGCAGGTTCCTGGCTAGAACTTTTCTTTTTACCTATATGTTCAAAACAGTCCACAAATTAAAACAATACTAAATATGGAAACCAGGGGGCCTGGGCCTACTAGGGGGCCTCATTAAATTTCAAAGTGGACCTTAAGGTAAATTAAAATTATTTGTAATAAAAATGAGAGGGGTTAAAATAATCTAAAATCCCTCAACAAATAAATGGATAAAATATTATAACTCCATTTTAGGCATTTTGTGAATATACTTTTTTTTTGTAGGCATGCCAAGGTCTAAAATATTCGATCAGGTAGAAATTGTTTTTAAAGTGGTCCTATTATGCTCTTTTACAAAGTCTTGATTTTAAAATATGCGTTGTAGTCCAAACGAGTCGTTCGTTGTAGTTTTTGAAAAGTGATTTCTATTAAATAAAATATCTCCTTTTGAACTGGACTTTGAGATTTGCAACTTTGCAGATCTTTTTTATGCTCAAACAGCAACATTACAGACTAACTAAAGTTGAAAAAGTGAAAAAGCATAATAGGACCCCTTTAAAGTCCTTTCCTATCCAGTAAATGACGAACAGTTGGAGAAGTCATGACCAACAGAGGGCGCTACTCGCTATTGCAGCTTCGAGTCGCGTTATTATGCGTCTTCTTCTACTTTTACTTGCTCGCTCTAGTTTTGTCAACGAGAACGACCACGAGAGTGGCATCTTCGTGTCATCAGCTTCAAAGTAAGACACAAAATAACACATGAAGTCCCAATGCATGTAAGCTAATACACACTGCGACGGGCCGGTTTTCGTCGCTTTCCACACAGGTGAACAGAGGAAGCGCTCGGGATTTAACGTCACATGTGCGTCTGTGCGTAAACATTTCACAAGGTCAAAATTGCAGCGTTGATGCGACAAGAATGCGCTCGTCAATACTCAAACCCCTTCTTGAGACCCAGCTTTTCTATTCCATGCCGTTTTTGCACAAAAAACTGGTCCTGTATGGGCGCCTGGATGTGAGGTAACTTATGAACACTCGTGCGGACGCCTGGTAACCTTCCTTCCGTGAAGGAAAGTCGTTTAGCTTAATAAACGGTTCATGAATATATATTTATGAATAGATGAACACGTCCTCCTGATAGTAAAACGTCTTTTTTCACCAAGCTGCTTCTACATATTCCTTTTAATCTTCACCCTACGTAAGACCTTTTATAAACTACAGCATACATTAGACAGTCTCTGTTTATAAGTACGAGGTAGGCCTAATGTATGTGTTGTGTTTGGGGTTATGCTAATAATGAGTTATAGATATTATGTTATGTTAATATATGAATAAGGTGAGGGCTGATGTTAAACGTTTTTTGTTTTATTAATCATAGATATTAACATTGGTCATTCCAATGACACACTAACTAATAGTTGTCATTTCAGTGATACATTTATGTCAAAATATCTCGTCCAGTTTATTTGGATTGAGGGTTTGACTTGAAACAAATTGAATGTTTGAGGGTCCACTTGTGCCTTTTACCAGCTTATGAGTGTGTGTCGTGAGTGGAAGTGTATGAAATGTTGTTACTAAACAAACCTGTGTGTGTGTGTGAAGCTGGGAAATGATAGTCAATGAAGGTCATGGGCATGATGTGTGTAAACATGACTACAGATGATAGCAGTCTGGTTGTTGTTAAGTCTGACGTCACGCGTCTCTGGGTCCAAATGCTCCTGTAGATCCCTAAAGCAAACAAGAAGCAGTGCTAATAAAGTCGGTAAGTACTGCTAAAAATCCATTATCCTAACCTTTATCTCCAAACCAAAATCTCAGTTGGCCAGACTGATTCATCTTTTCTAAAATGTAAAAAAAAAAAATTGGTATCTGGGACACTGTGCCCAAAGACTGTAGTGTGCACGGCAAGTTTTTAAAAGCTTAGCTGTAAAGTGTGCTAGACATGACTAGTGTTCATAAATGGCTGTTGCAATAGTATTCTCAACTGAAATGGAGTGGAGGCTTGGACCTGGAAACAGTATTTGATACATCACGACTTAACAAGCGGATAAGGGATTGTGATTACTCTGGGAATCTGGCCATGACCGCTGGTCTCCCCTTGTCAAATCAGTGGAAGCAGGAAACACAATAGTATACTGATTGCTACTCAATAGTATACTGCATGCAATTGAGAAAATGTCTCCACAAAAGTAGTGTAATTAGTAAATTAAAAGTTAGCAGAGAGCAGGGTAGGTGCTGGTAAGCAGTGTCTCCACCTTAATGAAGCAAATTGAGCATATTGGTCACTTTTTTGACCGTATATGTAGAGGCCCATCTTATGCAGCTGCCTGTGCTTGCGAAATGTATATCAGAAGTAATAGGCCTACTCTTGTTTTTGTTTTTTTTAGTGCTGGGAATTTTTCAGTGACTCTTTCTGCAGGTTACATCATATCCAAATGTAGAGTATATGCTGTTACTTACATTATATTTACAGTAAGGGTGTGCAATATGACGATCTTAGATTGTGAACAATTAAAATGCCTCCACAATCTGCCTTTAAAGCAGTTTATTTTTAATAACAAAAATAAAATAAAGTGAAATAAGATTTATGAAAAATTGTGATAAGATCGTGATCCTGCCTGAAAACAATTGTGCTTTGATATTTTGCCATATCACCCACCCCTATTTACTAAATAATGAGAGGAAATCTGTAGCATATTTTGACTTTGTGTTCTTGGGCTGGTTTTAATTTGTCACCCAAGCCATTCTCCTTCGGTTCCCAGTTTTTCAGATTTGGAGAAGATTAGAGAAAAGATGTTTGTCAGTACATGTTATGATTAGAGCAACCGGTGTGGAGTATGAATCCACAACTATTGTCTCAAATCTGAAGAGTCCTCAGAACGGTGAGATGTTGTCAGGTTTGTTCAATTAGCGCTTGTTAACAGGCGCCGTTAGCCAGGGTGGCTCTGATGAGTCAGTTTGTGGTTTTTGTAGTTCACTGCCGTTTGTCTTTAGTATCTAGTATCTCGTGCAGTTGCTCCATGACTCTTCTGTCTTGCTTGTGAAGATCATACTTTACTGTGATCCAAAAGGAATAGCGAATAGTTAGGCGGGCCATACTTACTCCTGATACTAATCATCCTGGGTTCAAATACACATGAATTTTTCCTTTCGTTAAATGGCAGTTCTGTGCCAGTTGATGTATAACAGGATCTAATTTGGATCTGTTTTAGTGACATTGAGCTCAAAGCAATTAAACCTAATCGTGCACCAACTACTGCACTACTACTTCTAAAACACCTGCTAGTATGTTACACATGCAGCTGTTTAGCACAAAACTGAAATATTTACAGCGACTGAAGTGTGTGAAGAATCATTTAAGTTAAAAATAATTTGTATCTTTTATCAATCATGTGTCAGTCCCACTCGTTTAGAGCGATACAACAGAAAATCATTTTGGGGCTAGCTTAATAGATAATGAATAAATGGCAATCAATCAATTAAATCATTTAACTTTTATTTAAAGTGCCCCTATTATGCCCTTTTTAAGGTTCCCAATATTGTTTTGGGAGTCTCCTACAAGAGGTTTACATGCATGCAAGGTCAAAAAGCGCTTCAGTTTTCTCAAAATATGCATTTAATATCACCTCATTTTCCAACGATTCTCAAACGATTCATTCGAAGCCGTTCTAAGATTCAGTCTCTCTAAAACCCTCCTTTTTAGTGAGCCTACTCTGCTGTGATTGGTCAGATGGCCCAGTCTGTTGTGATTGGTCTACCGTGTACAGCGCGTTTCAGAAATGATATGCCCATTGCCTTAGTTCCATATTTTGAATGCTCAATAGAAAATATAACCATCTATTATTTATCATACTTACAGGTTGTGATTCAGTGAAGCCAGCTGGTCCCAATTAGTCTTGCGTAGTATATATATATACATATTTTGCATAAAGCATGTAAACAAAGAAACAAAGAGTTTTGTGCCTTAGATTATGGTCATATTTCATGTCAGTTAAATGGACAGTCCGCATGCAAGGTCAAAAAGCGCTTCAGTTTTCTCAAAATATGCATTTAATATCACCTCATTTTCCAACGATTCTCAAACGATTCATTCGAAGCCGTTCTAAGATTCAGTCTCTCTAAAACCCTCCTTTTTAGTGAGCCTACTCTGCTGTGATTGGTCAGATGGCCCAGTCTGTTGTGATTGGTCTACCGTGTACAGCGCGTTTCAGAAATGATATGCCCATTGCCTTAGTTCCATATTTTGAATGCTCAATAGAAAATATAACCATCTATTATTTATCATACTTACAGGTTGTGATTCAGTGAAGCCAGCTGGTCCCAATTAGTCTTGCGTAGCCAGACCTTCAGACTAAAGGCAGAAGGTCTGGGAACCTTGGCCAAGGACCGCCCAAGAGGCCATATGACTGACAGGTAAAGCAACCAATCACATTTTGTTTTGTGCCGTGTCATGTTTAGAGGTGTGGAAATGTCCCCACAAGCTACAGTGTTTGAGGGCGGGTCAAGTCGTTTGCAGCTGGCCAATGTAGAACATAGGTGGGCAGGCATTATGCAAATGTGTTACCCTGTGACATGTAGCTGTCACGGAAATGGGATTTGAATTACTGACGACTCGTTTAGGCTATTCAGGGTCGATTCTTTCATTTGGGAGACAATAACTTTATTTATCGTGCACTTTTGGCTTTACAACTTTGCAGATCGTTTACATTCACATACAGCTACATTACACACTGCATGAAAGGTAGTATTCAAAATGGCATAATAGGGGCACTTTAATTCATTGAAACTTGAAGGACTCTTAAGGAGGGCTGAAGACTCTCCAGTTACTTTGAATGCTGCATTTTTGAAATACATTTTGACTAACACAGGGTCATGATGCAGTGATTGTCTTCTGAGATTCCATCATCTTTGCACAGGAAGAGAAATGTGAACAGTGTCAGTACAGTCAGGGAACGTCAGCATCCAGCACTGTTACTTAATCAACAAATATTTTTAAAGGTGAAGGAGTTAAAGCTCACTAATGGACGCATTCGCGTCTCCACTCTTACCAGAAGATTCAGCATGGCTCTTTCTCCATAAAAATGCTAATCCAGACGCACGTCTGTCCTGGAGTGGCGGAGAGGGGAGGACGAAGCAATTACTAAAGCATTAGCGTGATAGCAGGCGTTCCTCTCTCGGGGTGAGGGCTCTAATGACCACAGAGGCGTCACTTTATTAATATGCAGGCGAGCCATAGTGGAGTCCCTGCATCCTCTAGATAGCAAAGCCTTCTGTTCACTAGCCTCTGATTGGTTTTATGAATACCTCATGATTTCCTGCAGTGCCAAACTGGGATCCGTTCTATTCACAGAGGACTGAAATCACACAGTGGGAAACACTGGGTGAATATTGTAAAAAGTGTCAAGAATATGGCAGAATCAAAGTACCCAAAAGTGAAAATTGTCGTTATGTCCTTCATGTTATTCCAGTTATGACTTTGAACTATTATGACCTTACAGTTATGACCTCCTTCTGTGGAACATTATTTGGATTGTTAGATTATAAATTGGATTATTTTTATTATATTTTATTTATAAAAAAGCTCTGGAAAAAAAATGAAGGTACCATTGCAAAATTATAAATTTATCTGGTTTTACTATTTATAGGTATGTGTTTGAGTAAAATGAACATTTATTTCCCAAATTCCAAATAAAGCGTTTATTTGCAGAAAATGACAACTGGTCAAAATAAAAGATAATAATAATAAAAACAAAAGATGCAGTGAGATCAGATCTCAAATAATGCAAAAAAAAATAAAAGATCATTTTTCAACAACACAATACTAATGTTTTAACTTTGGAAGAGTTCAGAAATCAATATTTGATGGAATAACCCTGATTTTCAATCACCGCTTTCATGTGTGCATGCTCTCCACCAGACTTTCACATTGCTGTTTGGTGACTTTATGCCACTTCTGGTGCAAAAACTCAGGCAGCTCTGCTTTTTTGATGGCTTGTGACCATCCATCTTGCTCTTGATCACATTCCAGAGGTTTTCAATTAGTTTAGATCTGGAGTTTGTGCTGGCCATGACAGGGTCTTGATCTGGTGGTCCTCCACCAACACCTTGATTAACCTGGCTGTGTGGCACAGAGCATTGTCCTGCTGGAAAAAACAATTCTCAGAGTTGGGGAACATTGTCAGAGCAGAAGGAAGCAAGTTTTCTTCCTGGACAACCTTGTACGTGGCTTGATTCACGTGCCATTCACAAAGACAAATGTGCCCGATTCCAGCCTTGCTGCAGCACCCCCAGATCATCACTGATCCTCTACCAAATTTCACAGTGGGTGTGATACACTGTGGCTTGTAGGCCTCTCCAGGTCTCCGTCTAACCATTACACCATGTCTACACCGGACGTGACAGTTGTCGTGTTGTACCACGCAGTGTAGACAGCATCACTGATTATAATGGGTTCTATTGTCGCATTGCGCCGCTCACGTCCGGTGGAGACACAGTGTTAGACAACCAGATGTTGGGCAAAGCTGAAAATTGAACTTATCAGAGAAGGTCCAATCCTTATGGTCTTTTGCAAACCTCAGCCTGGTTCTTCTTTTCTTCTCATTGATGAAGGGCTGTTTTCTAGCTTTGCACAACTTCAGCCCTGCCCCAAGAGTTTGTTTCAAACCATTCTCGCTGTGCACTTCACCTCAGCTGCCGTTTGCCATTCTTTCTGTAGGTCACTTGATGTCATCCTACGTGTATTGAGTGACATTCGAATGAATTAGCGGCAGGGCTGGCACCAAACGAGTTACTGTGCCCCTCCCCTCCTTCCCCCCTTGATAAATGTGATCAATATTGGAAGCAAAAGTGAAACCGGGTCTTTTCCTCACTCAAAACTTTTCTTTTTAACTCTTTTGGCATGGTCATTAGTCATTATTTAATTCCAGTTACTTTTTGGGTACTACTAGCGCTGTTTTTGACATTCAGCTGGTCCTATTGCAAGAGGATAGTGATGACCACAGCAGTGGTTTTTATACTTTTCCCCGTTAAATAAGATTTGGTTGAGGTGATCACCTAATCAGTACTTCATTAAGCAGAATGTGGTGTGCCTGTGTTGGAATTCAACAAACACTGGAATGGAATGGCTGCCATACATGTAGAGATGCTGATTTAAGATAAATTTGTTCTCTTAATTTTTTCAAGAGCTGTATGTATATAGAAAGTGATGAGAAAGTAGGTGTAGAACCACATGATGGAGAGTAAATGATTCCTCATTTGTCAGTATTCTATTCTAAATAGGGAGGCCATAATTTGAATACTTTAATAATAATAATAATTATTATTATTTAATTGAACTGTAATTCAATACAGTAATGAAAAATGTGACTGAATAGAGAAATATGTCATGAAAGATTTTTATTGAAACTTTTATTTAATCTTCTGTACATGCATTATGTAAAGCAGTGGGATACAGATATATCCCACCCCAATACAGTCTAAAACCAAGAAAAAAGAAAAAGATACCCCCTCAAATGACTTTACAGAATAGATTTCATTAGCACTGTAGATTAGCATCACTGTAGATATGAACCCCAAAGTGGTGACCTTGCAATCACAATTAAATGTAATGTCATATCCCCGTCTTTTTCAGCTATGAGAGACCACATGAACGTGCTTAATAACGCCTTCAATCGATTTGGTTATTTGAAAGATGCACAGCAGCATCCTAGGCTATATGTCGCGTTAACCGTACATGATGAACAGCTACATCTATTGATACCAAGAGTTTAAACAACTTGTAAACATTTGAACAGCGTGTAAAATGTAAAAAAAAATCAGACAATAACATAATATTCATTACAGCATTTGCAAGCTTCAAGCCAGAAACATGTTCGTAGCATCATGCTCTCGGAGGCCGAAACACAGAATTGTACCAACCACCGGGGAGGATCAATTACCCAGTTTAAGTTTAGATGTGGGCTCCTGTCTAACAGGCACTTCTTGGACTCACGGGTAATAGAAGTGATGTGTGTTAAAGAGACAGACTTTAAATGTAAAGGCAATTGTGGCCACTTTTAACTGATAGAGGAGCCCTTAAAGCTGAAATATCCCAAAAGCAGTCCTTTGAAAGCGTGACAGAAACAGGCAGAATGCGTCTATCGTCCCAATATAGCAAAGATGTGCGATTGGATGAACAATTTGAGATTTGATTGTAAAAAAAGCCTCTGAGCTAGAAGAATAAGAAGGAAAGAAAATAAATTTGGTGCCGCCCCATATGTTCAAAGGCATTTCCCCTTTTCGTTGTCCTGCGTAAGTCTTAAAAGAACAGTCAGCGTAGCCTATGTACACACACATTTACATTAAATAAAAGGCAAGTTCCTTTCGACAACCCTCGTAAAAGCGGGATGCCTCGAGTAACACCACATCGAGCGGCTTGGTTCAACATCCAGAGGTCCGTGTTCTCAAAGCCTCCCCAAGGCACGCACGCATCCTCTTCCATAGAGTGACGACAACACGGACAGACACGTAAGACCAGAGCAGAACACGTAAAGGACAGAGGCGGTCGCATCATTCAGCAAATCCCTCCGGCCACCGCAGCTAGACGCAGAATCCATTTCAGCCATCCTCGGGTCGCCGGGTTCTACCTGGTGAGCTGGCCGACCACTTTGAGCAAGGTCTTATTTTCCTGTTTGAGCTGCTCATTCTCATCTTCAATATCATCCAGATCCTGAAAAACGTGGAAATATGCAGACAAAATTATTCTTCTCACAAAGCACAAGGGAGACTCGATTGTCAATTGATTCCAAGTTTGACGTTAAAGTGTTGCAAAGCTAACAATATGATATTTGTAGCATAAATATGTATTAAACAGAAATTTGTCTTAATTAAGATGCTACTCTTAGGGATGTGCGCTAAAACTAATTTCATAGTCGTTTAAACAGAAATTTTGTTCCGTCTAATCAACTAGTCGAAAAGTAAGAAACCCTCAGAAGACAGTCACAAACATTGTTAGCATAAATATGTATTAAACAGAAATTTGTCTTAATTAAGATGCTACTCTTAGGGATGTGCGCTAAAACTAATTTCATAGTCGTTTAAACAGAAATTTTGTTCCGTCTAATCAACTAGTCGAAAAGTAAGAAACCCTCAGAAGACAGTCACAAACGTGTGTATATGTGATTTGAAATACTTCAACTTTGAATCAAATAGTCAAATAATTCCAGATAAATTATGATGTGAATTGTTTTTTCTGTCAAACGGCTAAAATTTACATTGATGGCAACAAAAGCAGCAGACCATGGTTGCCCAGTAAACAAAGCAGCGCTTCTAGGCATTATACTTAAATAACATTAAACATGTCAATGAAACTTTTCTGCAGAAAGTCAGTTCCCTTTCATTCATAATGTTTCCTCCTTTAAACCAGTAAATGCGCTCCCACACCTTACTCGTCTTCAGACATTTCTCTGATCCCGCAGAGAGTGACAGGAAGAAAACGTATGCATGCAAGATCTGATGTGAAATTAAATGAATTTGTTTTCCGCTCCAGATATCGACTTTTCAAAATAATGTATTATTTCTAAAACGTAACATTAAAATGATTAAATTTCTACTAGTATTTACAGTATCGACTAGCAGCAGCAGTTCCGTTTAATCGAGTAGTTTAGCACATCCCTAGCTCTTATATATGCTGTTCAATATTGAGTGGTTTTGTAGGAGGTGTTAGGAAGTCATTGCTAGTTGTGCAAGTCAGTGTGTTTATAAGTGTAAATTGAGCAAGTTAGTGTGGTGAGGGTAATGGTATCTATACTTTGTAAGCAACGGCTTTTCCCCCTGTAAAGTACACTAATACAAGAACACTATCATTGTTGTAACTATGTATTTGTTGGCGTTGCTTGCTACACTACCATTGAAAGTTAAAATGTAGCATCTCAGTCGGGTCACCTTTTGCCAGAGCGGGATTAATAATAACAAATGAAACATTAGCAGGTTCAATTAGTGGCAAAAAGCTGTGGCAGTAAAGTGACAAGTTTCATTTACAGTTTCCTCAGTCACTAACGATGACGGACAGTCGGCGGGATTACTTGCAGCACACATTTCAAAGAGCTCAAAAACGATATACTACTATTCAACTACTTTTCAAAACTATGAAAAGTAACACTTGTTTTTCCAGGAGAAAAAATAGCAGTCAGGTGCAGTTATTACGAGGAAACAACTAACAGCTTTGTACACTTAAAGACAAACTAATTAATAATGTTGCATGAAGACTGCGGTTAAAGTGATTTCTATTGTTTAAGCTACTCTGGCAGAGACGTGGAGTAGATTGTTCGGGTAAATTACATGCAAGTGGTGAAGATTTCATCATGCTGCACCCTAAAGCAGAGTCAATCAGGCAAGTCAATGGCCGCATGTCTGACAGCTGAAAAAAGGCTGTATTTGCAGATATAGTATGGTGGTAGCATGCATGGGTAACATCCCATGTACTAAGGGGGCATTTTGTGTCCGTGTAAACTTCAAAAACGTGATTTGTGAAAACTGTGATGTCATGTCCATGTGTATTATGTGTTCAGTGTATAGCATATGCAAGCACTTGACAACCATAATACAGTGATGTTAGTTGTTTTGGTGGATCTGTGTGAACAGGGATTGTTTTGACAATGTTGCAGTGTATGTGAAACTTTTCTTGTTTTAGTACATTAGTGTCATGTAAAAATACCCTTAGATGAGATTGTAAATGTGAATTGATTGAATTTGTAATGTATTTTATTAGTGTATTTATAGGATACTTTGTTGTATTTCTACTACAGTCCATTGATGTGTGGTTGTATTGTGAGTTTTTTGTGTGTAGCGGAGCTACAGTGTTTATCTGTTGAAGTGTAGATGATAGGTACACAATGAGTAATGGAAGATTTGAAGGAGGAAATGTTTGTGTGCTTCTGTGTTTCAGAGAGTGTGGTCAATTATAGTGTGATTAAAGCGTGCACATGCTGGAGTTTGTGAGGCACATGCCTGTTTGGGGCACAGATGTAGTGTTAGGAAAGAGCACATCTTGTTGTCCTTTGTAGTTGCCAACTGTCAAGATAAATGTGCTGTTGTTTTTAGTTGAAAGGTGGCCTCCTTATATCTGACTGTGGAAGCTGGGTTTACAATGTTTATTTCTTTATATTTGTATTCTGTTAGTGTGTGTGTTTAGTGCATTATAGTGAAGAGACATGAAAACAAGAGACGCAGGGAGAAAGTTTGAGCGGTCCGTGTGAGTCCAGCAACGGCACAGCTGACTGTATTTTTTTTGGCGTGGGCCTCTGAAGCTCTGTTTGTATTGGAAGGAAATGAGAGAACAGACTGCAATCTCAGACAAAGACAACAGCCCTGACATAAAAGGGTCAGAACCACCTACTGGGTGTATTCCCTGCAGAAAGCCTAAAAGTAGAGCCGTGTTCTAATGCAGACGGTGATGGAGAGTTTGAAACACTGATCTACTGAATTACCAATGTTGCCAATGTTGAAAATCTGTGTGTGTAGTAAATAGTAAGCCGTAATAATGTGTAATGCATAGCTGTGATGCAATTGTCAGCTTCGCGAATGAATAATGCTATTGTGCTTTTTCTTAGCACTATTGAGAAGGCTAATGAAATAGTGCAAAATGGTGTTGTAATTAAGTAATTAAGGGTTCGCTTACGCCGGTGCTTCCTTTGAGCACTCCCGCCAAGAAAATAGTACTTTCAAATGTCCCTCCTTTTGTGAAAGATGATGTTATCATGCAAGAATTGTCACGATATGGAAAAAGTCTCTCCCATCAAAAAAATTCCGCTCAGATGTAAGTCGCCTGTAGTGAAACATCTTGTGTCTTTTAGGAGACAGAACTTGATCTGGTTTTTAAATTTAAAATAGATGGCTTTGATTATGCTATTTGCATCATCTGATACGACGATCAAATGTTTTCCTTTGAGCACTCCCGCCAAGAAAATAGTACTTTCAAATGTCCCTCCTTTTGTGAAAGATGATGTTATCATGCAAGAATTGTCACGATATGGAAAAAGTCTCTCCCATCAAAAAAATTCCGCTCGGATGTAAGTCGCCTGTAGTGAAACATCTTGTGTCTTTTAGGAGACAGAACTTGATCTGGTTTTTAAATTGAAAATAGATGGCTTTGATTATGCTATTTGCATCATCTGATACGACGATCAAATGTTTTGGTTGTGGAAAAATCGGGCATCTTATTCGTAGTTGCCCTGATAGAGTAAATAAGAACACAGAGCATGTTGATGCAGATAAAGCCGGGAGCACTGTCACTGAAACTAGTGCATCCGCGGCTGCCTCACTGGAGGTTGGAAATAGTAGCCTACCGCTGTGAATGTATCATTAGAAGAGCCGGTTGAGGGCGAAAGCAGCGCGGAAACATTGATGTCTAATTCTCCTCTTGCTGATGGAGGTGTTGTGGTGGAGCCTGTAGCGGCAGAGACCGTGGCAGGATTGAGTAAGACAGTATCTTCCGCATTTGTAGAACAAGACCGAGAAACTGGAAATGAAGACTTGAGATTGAATGATTGTAAATTGAACATGGAAATTGAATCGATCTTCAAAATTCCAATTAAAAGAAATCAAAATTATAAAATCAATAAACAAGTCAAAAAAAGTGATGGTGAAGATGAAATCATAGTTTCGGATGATGATGACTCTGATTCTAGTGCTTCGGTGTGTTCAAAGTTTTTTGCTTGTTCTCAAAATGAGAATGTAAACGTTGTGTACAAAGATGAGGACATTAGTCTTTTTCTTCAGGAAACAAAAGGGCTAAAAGGCATACAGATTGAGGATTATTTTCCTAATCGTGCACAGTTTGTGAGGGACACCAGATATTTAATGAAAGAAGGGGCTTTCTCAGAGTTCTTAGAGATGAGAAGAATTACATGGTTTAAATCCCTAAGTTTGGTGTTTTTGACCATATACATAATCTGTTTTTTCTCCTCTTAGTTTCTTGTGGAACTTAAATAATACTATGATTCAGCTAAAAATTGGAACTCTAAATTTATATGGAGCTAGAGATGTTCATAAAAGGATGATGTTGTATGAGTTTATTAGCCAGAATTCTGTTGATGTCATGATTATACAAGAAACACATAGTGATAAAACAAATGAGGTAGACTGGAAAAGAGAGTGGGGAGGTCAACATTTTCTTAGTCATAAATCCTCTATTAGTGGAGGTGTGGCAATATTATTTTCTAAAAATGTGACTCCAGTATCTAATGAATTTGTTGAAATTGAAAAAGGATGTTTTTTTAAAAGTTATATTAAAATAAAATAAAAATTGTTATAGTCTTTTTAAATATTTATGTTCCTAATAGTGGAGCGGAAAGAGTTTTGTTTTTAAATTTAGTCAACACTACTCTGAAAAGCCTAAATACAGATGAAATTTTAGGTGGAGATTTTAATTGTACTGAGAATGATAAAGTAGACTGAAACCATTTAGAACCACATGTTGCATCTCAAAGGGTTATCAAGCAATTGGTTCAAACTTTTGATCTCTGTGATATTTGGAGAAATATGTATAAAAAACTAAGACAATACACATGGGTTTATTGTAAAGATAATTCATTGTCTTCGGCACGTCTTGACTGATTTTACAGCTTTAAGCACCAGTTTAATATTTTTAAATCTTGTAGAATTAATCCTGTAGGATTCTCAGACCACAGTGCGGTTCTTTGTTCTGTAATAGTGATCAATATAAAGTCAAATAGTGCCTATTGGCATTTTAATACATCTTTGATTGATGATAAAAATTTTAAAGATTATTTTTTTCTGGGATGTCTTTAAACAACAAAAGTATGTATATAGCTCTTTACAACAGTGGTGGGATTGCGGGAAAATACAAATAAAACGATTTTGACAGTAGTATACTTTTAATGTTACAAGAGAATTAACTCGATCATTGAATACTTTAGAGACTGAGATAGTTGATTTGCACAGTTTGTCTGCATCTACAGGAAAAAAAGAACATATTGAATCTCTTACATCAAAGAAACTTGTTGGGCATTAAGGCACAGGGAGCGTTGGTTCGCTCACGTTTCCAGAAAGTTACACAAATGGATGCACCTTCTAAATTTTTATTTGGTATGGAAAAAAAAAATAGTCAAAGCAGAATAATTCATTCCTTGGTTTCTGATACAGGACAGGAATTAACTAAAACTTCTGAGATAAGACAAGCTGCTGTACAGTTTTATAAGCAATTATATACAGCTGATTTAATTAATGAAAATATATTGACTACTAGTAGTTTTTTTGAAGGTCTGCCAGTTCCTGATGAAGAGAGTAACGAAAATTTGAAATTACCTCTGACGGTACAAGAACTCTCTACAGCATTGTTAAGCATGGAGAATGGGAAATCCCACAATTGGAATTGATGGATTATCCATTGAATTCTATCAAACTTTCTGGCCCATTCTAGGGGAAGATCTCTTAGAAGTGTACTTAGTTTAACTACTTAGTTGCAGAAGGGCGGTTATCACCCTATTGCCCAAAAAAGGGGATCTCCAAAATATAAAAAATTGGAGACCTGTTTCTCTTTTGTGCACTGAATATAAAATCCTGTCCAAAGTTTTGGCTACAAGATTAAGTAAGGTAGTTGGAAAGGTGATACACTACGATCAGACTTACTGTATACCAAATAGATCAATTTTTGACAATATAACTCTAGTCAGAGATGTGTTGGAAGTTTCAAAATTATTTGGCATTAATACTGGCCTTATTTCTTTAGATCAAGAGAAGGCTTTTGATCGGGTTGAACACCTTTATTTGTGGCATACATTAAAAGCCTTTGGGTTCAATTCTAGCTTTATAGATATGATCAGAGTAATGTATTGTGAAATTGAGAGTGTGATCAAAATTAATGGCGGTTTGTGTACCCCTTTTAAAGTGCATAGAGGGGTTAGACAAGGTTGTGCCATGTCTGGAATATTATATGTCCTGGCTATAGAACCCCTGCTTTTTATGTTACGAAGCAAGTTAAAGGGTTTGACATTGCCACAGTGTAATACTACTTTTAATTTATCTGCATATGCTGATGATGTTATTGTTTTTATAAATGATAATGATGATGTTCAAAAATTACAACAAATTGTTAATGATTTTAAAAAGATTTCATCAGCTGTTGTAAATTGGAGAAAAAGTGATGCTCTATTGATTGGGAACTGGGAAGGAGTTAATCCCATTCTACCAGGGGGTTTATTATGGCAAAGAGATGGTTTAAAATACCTGGGTGTTTTTTTAGGCAATGAATATTTCATGCAGAAAAATTGGGAAGGAATGGCAGATAAAGTAATAGGACGCTTGAA
>NW_015558595.1:1161210-1164879 GCF_001515605.1 Sinocyclocheilus anshuiensis | reverse complement strand
GAAAAAAAGAAAGTCATATACACCTAGGATGGCTTGAGGGTGAGTAAATCATGGGGTAATTTTCATTTTTTGGGTGAACTCTCTCTCTCTCGCTCTCTCTCTCTCGAGTGCATGCTGGGAGTGAGTGGGCGGAGTGTGGTGAGTGTGGGTGAGAGTGGTAGCTGTCTGTGGCTGGTAAGAGTGTTTTTTAAAAACTTTTTTCCTTGTAAGTGTTTTGTTTTGTGTTTTTCCTTTTTTCTTTCCGTTGTATCTTTTGGGAGGATAGTCTGCTTCCAGCACTTTGCTGGAAAGCATGACGACTCCAAACACGATGGTTTTTGAAAGTTTAACTCGGCGTCATGGAGTTAAAATAGATTCTAATGTTAGCGTGGAGGATGTATGTTTGGCGGTAGGAGATGTTGTGAGTCATGAAAACATTGTGTCAGCTTCGCGAATGACTAAGCGATTGAGCTATTTTTTTAGCACTATATAGAGAAGGCTAATGACATACTGCAAAATGGTGTTGTAATTAAGGGTTCACTGACGCCTGTGTTTCCTTTGAGTACTCCCGCCAAGAAAATAGTACTAATAGTGAAAGATGAGGTTATCGTGCAAGAATTGTCACGATATGGAAGAATAGTCTCTCCCATCAAAAAAATTCCGCTCGGATGTAAATCACCTTTAGTGAAACATCTTGTGTCTTTTAGGAGACAGGTGTTTATGATTCTGAAGAATGGCGAAGATGAACTTGATCTGGTTTTTAAATTTAAAATAGATGGTTCTGATTATGCTATCTTTGCATCGTCTGATACGACGATCAAATGTTTTGGTTGTAAAAAAATCGGGCATCTTATTCGTAGTTGCCCTGATAAAGGAAACAAGAACACAGAGCATGTTGATGCAGATAAAGCGGGGAGCGCTGTCGCTGAAACTAGTGCATCCGCGGCTGCCTCGCTGGAGGTGGGGAATACTACAGCTGCGATTGTATCGTCAGAAGAGCTGGTTGAGGGAGAAAGCAGCGCGGAAACGTTGATGTCTGATTCTCCTTTTGTTGATGGAGGTGTTGTGGTGGAGCCTGTAGCGGCAGAGACCATAGCTGGATTGAGTAAAACGATATCTTCCGCATTTGTAGAACAAGACAGAGAAAATGGAAATGAAGACTTGAGATTGAATGATTGTGAATTGAACATGGAAGTTGAATCGATCTTCAAAATTCCAATTAAAAGAAAAAGTAATCGAAACGATAAAACCAATAAACAAGTCAAAAAAAGTGATGGTGAAGATGAAATCATAGCTTCGGATGATGATGATGACTCTGATTCTAGTGCTTCGGTGTGTTCAGAGGTTTCTGCTTGTTCTCAAAATGAGAATGTAAATGTTGTGTACAAAGCTGAGGACATTAGTCTTTTTCTTCAGGAAACAAAAGGGCTAAAAGGCGTACAGATTGAGGATTATTTTCCTAATCGTGCACAGTTTGTGAGGGACACAAGGTATTTGATGAGAGAAGGGGCTTTCTCTGATATTGAAGTGTACCGCTTACGGAAGTTTGTGAATAAGTTCAAAAAAATAATTCTTAGAGATGAGAAAAATGACATGGTTTAAATCCCTACGTTTGGTACCATATACATCATATACATAATCTGTTTTTTCTCCTCTTAGTTTCTTGTGGAACTTAAATAATACTATGAAAATTGGAACAATTGGAACTCTAAATTTAAATGGAGCTAGAGATGTTCGTAAAAGGATGATGTTGTATGAATTTATAAGCCAGAAGTCTGTTGATGTCATGTTTATACAAGAGACGCATAGTGATATAAGAAATGAAGTGGACTGGAAAAGAGAGTGGGGAGGTCAACTTTTTCTTAGTCATAAATCCTCTATTAGTGGAGGTGTGGCAATATTATTTTCTAAAAATGTGACTCCAGTATCTAATGAATTTGTTGAAATTGAAAAAGGATGTTTTTTTAAAAGTTATATTAAAATAAAATAAAAATTGTTATAGTCTTTTTAAATATTTATGTTCCTAATAGTGGAGCGGAAAGAGTTTTGTTTTTAAATTTAGTCAACACTACTCTGAAAAGCCTAAATACGGATGACATTTTAGTCTTAGGTGGAGATTTTAATTGTACTGAGAATGATAAATTAGACCGAAATCATTTAGAACCACATGTTGCATCTCAAAGGGTTATCAAGCAATTAGTTCAAACTTTTGATCTCTGTGATATTTGGAGAAATATGTATAAAAAACTAAGACAATACACATGGGTTTATTGTAAAGATAATTCATTGTCTTCGGCACGTCTTGACTGATTTTACAGCTTTAAGCACCAGTTTAATATTTTTAAATCTTGTAGAATTAATCCTGTAGGATTCTCAGACCACAGTGCGGTTCTTTGTTCTGTAATAGTGATCAATATAAAGTCAAATAGTGCCTATTGGCATTTTAATACATCTTTGATTGATGATAAAAATTTTAAAGATTCTTTTTTTCTGGGATGTCTTTAAACAACAAAAGTATGTATATAGCTCTTTACAACAGTGGTGGGATTGCGGGAAAATACAAATAAAACGATTTTGACAGTAGTATACTTTTAATGTTACAAGAGAATTAACTCGATCATTGAATACTTTAGAGACTGAGATAGTTGATTTGCACAGTTTGTCTGCATCTACAGGAAAAAAAGAACATATTGAATCTCTTACATCAAAGAAAACTTTATTGACAAACTTGTTGGGCATTAAGGCACAGGGAGTGTTGGTTCGCTCACGTTTCCAGAAAGTTACACAAATGGATGCACCTTCTAATTTTTTCTTTGGTACGGAAAAAAATAAAATAAAAATAGTCAAAGTAGAATAATTCATTCCTTGGTTTCTGATACAGGACTGGAATTAACTAAAACTTCAGAAATAAGACGAGCTGCTGTACAGTTTTATAAACAATAATATACAGCTTTTTAATTAATGAAAAGACAATGACTACTAGTAGTTTTTTTTGAAGGTCTACCAGTTCTTGATGAAGAGAGTAATGAAAATTTTAAATGACTGATGGTACAAGAACTCTTTACAGCATTGTTGAGCATGGAGAATGGGAAATCCTCTGGAATTGATGGGTTACCCATTGAATTTTATAAAACTTTCTGGTCCATTGTAGGAGAAGATCTCTTAGAAGTAGGGATGTAACGATTAACCGCGGGCCGGTTGAAAATCTATTCAAATATGTGACGATTCAAATCGGTTGAGATGCTAAACAAATCGCGATTCATTTAGGTGTAGGAGTTTATATGAATGCATGTCTGAGGGGAACTTACTGTCTTTAGAAAAGTTTAGATGGTATTTTTTCTATTCATCTTGCCTCTGTATAATGCATATTAAAGTTCATAAGTGCAGCTCTGCTTTGTTTACAGCGGAAGCCAAGGAAACGCTTTAAGCGCCACCTGCTGGCAGATAGTGAATCTGTGTCTCATTCAGCTCATCTGCTGTATGTTTCATGCAGATATTTTTATGTATAGTTTCACAAAACTGAAGTCAAACCATTCTGTTTTTGCTTCAAATTATAAATTAAATTTGATAATTTAATCTAGATTAAAAACTGCTCATGTTGCATGTATGCAGCATCTTTGTTTGGATCATGATTAAAATGCAGTGGTTGCCTCTAATTTTAAAAGGAAAGAGCACAGACAAAGCCTTAGT
>NW_015558595.1:1159946-1160880 GCF_001515605.1 Sinocyclocheilus anshuiensis | reverse complement strand
CGAGTGTGCACATGGTTGCCACGTTGACAAAGATAAGTAGCACACTTAGCAGATATTTCCGTATTGCGCTAGTGTAAAGCTCTGTTTCAGGGATTACGTCTCTTTACATCAGGCAACCCTGGTTGTGTTATCTCCAAAATATTAAAAATTGGAGACCTGTTTCTCTTTTGTGCACCGAGTATAAAATCCTGTCCAGAGTTTTGGCTACAAGATTAATAAGTAAGGTAGTAGGAAAGTTGATACACTACAATCAGACTTATTGTATACCAAATAGATCAATTTTAATTATTATTGCCTCATCGTTAGTTTATATATAACTATAGTCATATTAAAGGCTGTTTTTCACTTAGTTCTATTTGTATTACTTGATTAGCAAAATACTTGTTAGTTAAGCCCTAGATTTGTTAAAACATTTCAAAATATAACTGCATTGTTCTACTTTTTGTAATTAAAAGACAAATATTTTGTCATTCAAATATTTCTTAAAGTATTAAAACATTGTCTCGTTCTATTGAACCAAGTATATGCATTTTGTCTCATCTCGTGAGCTAAGTTTGTCACACCCCTAGTGTCGATAAGCGGTGATATAGCTCATAATTTTCCAAGTGTATGATATAGCCTAGCTTTCATTCTTCAGGTCAATCATATACTCGTGAAAAAAAAATCAGTTTGAATAAGGAAAGCGATAACTTTGCCATAGTATCCTTTCAAATGTTAAAGTTGCCACAGTCATTGCATTCTTTGCATGTGCTGCACTTTATTTGTGCCATTTGTTTTATTTGTTTATATATTAGAATTTGAAAGACAATAACAATATTTTTTGATAAGTGAGATCTGATTTTAGTCCTTGAAAACCAAAAGAGTAGTGCTTGAAAAGTCCTTGAAAGTCCTGGAATTTCATTTTGCAGTATCTGTACGAACCCTGTTTAAGTTA
>NW_015558595.1:1151322-1159687 GCF_001515605.1 Sinocyclocheilus anshuiensis | reverse complement strand
ATGTGGAGAAAACTCTTTGCGAAGATTTGGTTGATACTTTTATAAAGTTTCCTACTGCGAGTATTGTACATACTTCTCACTTCTCCTTCATACCAAAGTTTCTCACATAAAATAAGCTTCCATTCAAGTTCAAATAACAGGTATTTTGCATACACAGTAATCGTAATAGCTAAAAGGACAAGTTATAATGCAAAGATTAAGATTCATTTTCAAATAATATTCTTTTTTTTTGCCAAATAACCCTGTGTATTTGTCCACACCCGCAACCCCCCAACCCCCGGAAAAAAGTTCAGGCTCAGGATTTTTTTTTGCTTTAACCCCTGTAGATATGATCAGAGTAATGTATTGCGAAATTGAGAGTGTGATCAAAATTAATGGTGGTTTGTGTGCCCCTTAGGGCTGCACGATTAATCAAATGCGATTGTCATGTGCATCTTGTCAGTAAAGCCGATTCTGTAATCAGTAGTAAATCTCCATCACGTGTTTTCAGATGGAGCAGCATTTACTACACAGAGCCGTAGTTCACTGACAAGCTACGCAAAATCACATTCATAATTGCAGACGATATATTCGCGCGATAATGAAATCGAAGAAATCGCTCTGCGATTATGAAAGCTGTTTGCGTCGCTTGTCAGTGAACTACGGCTCTGTGTAGTAAATGCTGCTCCACCTGAAAGCACGTGGTGTTTGAAATAAATCCTTCTGTGAGATGATGTGGCTTCTTACACAGAATAAGGCATGCAACATATTTCATAGTATTCTAAGCAGTGATAGTCGACTAGCATTGCATTATTATATACTTTAATATAATAAAAAATATAATAAGACGAACTCAGATAAACCATATATTGTTGTAGTCGTGTGTTTATTAGTCAAGTTGAATCAATGAAAGCAGTTAAATCTTCTGTTTATTCAGCAACCGTGGGATTTCCTTTGCAAGGCGTATTTGGAGTTTCAGCGCGAGAGCGCCCTCTGGCCTTCGGATGGAGATTTACTGCTGATCACAGAACCGTGCTTCACTGAAAGATACGCATGACAATTGCAGCTTCTGCCTAATCGATATTTATCGCCTTTGCGATTTAATTTCGATTAATCGACTGTTAAAAAGAGATGGTTTAAAATACCTGGGTGTTTTTTAGGTAATGAATATTTCAAATTGGGAAGGAATGGCAGATAAAGTATTAGGACGTTTGAAAAAATGAAATGGTTGCTTCCTCAATTGTCTTTTAGAGGACGCACACTTATTATTAGCAATCTAGCGGCTTCTTCCCTGTGGCATAGACTTGCATGCGTTGATCCTCCTGTTGGATTTTTATCAAAAATTCAAGCAGAAATGGTGGACATTTTTTGGGACAATTTACATTGGATCCCTCAAAGTGTTCTTTTCTGGCCAAAGAAGATGGAGGCCAAGGTGTAGTGCATTTGGCAAGTAGATGTGCTGCGTATCGTCTTCAGTCTTTGCAGAAATTTTTGCTGGGATCCGAAAGACTGTTATGGAGACCAGTAGCTCAGGGTGCGTTCCCACTTGTAGTTCGGTTCTCTTGGTTCGTTTGGTCCGGACCAAAAAAGAAAACGATACATTTGGTCCTGGTCCGCTGAGCGTTCACACTGGCATTTTTGACAGCGAACCTAAAGATGCCGAACCTAAAGGCATAGTGATATGTTCACAACCTGATTGGTTGGGATGAATGATGTATATTTCACGACAGGACTCACCAAACACCCCAAACAAAAGCTGTGTTCGACATAAAGTGGTGCTGCGCAGACCGATCAGTGTATGACATCAAAGTACCCATTCACCGATCGGTCTGCTCAACACCGCTTTAAGTCGAACACACATAATGCCGTCTGCTGGACTAAGCGTGCTCATTGCTGCGTGTACTTATGATTTTATTTTCACCACCTGCGAACTCACGAAGAGCTTATAAAAGGCACTTTACCTCCACGTTTGCCCTCTGCTCCTTTTGTTTTGGATACACTGCTCATTCTGCGTCGTCAAATCATGTCGCATCTTGTCATTACTTCCTGTTTTTGGTTCATTTTGAAGTATTTGGTCCATGTTGTGTTCATATTTCATTCGAACCGCACCAGTGTTCGTTTGAAAGCGGACCGAGACCCATCTTTTTAGCAGTCTCGGTCCACTTGTTTGGTGCACACCAGGGTTTGGATGGCAGTGTTCACACTTAAACAAACCACACTAACAGAGCAATCGAACCAGGCTTCGTTTTAATCGAACCAAACATGACAAGTGTGAACACACCCTCAATGCATTCTACGCAGAGTGGACTTGGCTTGGACACAGTTTTGTTTTTAATGGATTCTAAAAAACTTGATTTTAGAGGAATTCCTGAGTCTGTTTAAACGAGCTCGTGGATGGAACCACTGATGTCTTTGTACTGGCTTCTGGAGGAGCCCATTGTGTTTGGTGCATGTCTCGATGTTTCTGGTGAAGAAATACCAGGTATTATAGATTTGATTTACAGAAGTGGATCTCTACAATTATAAATAACGCAGGTCCTGATTTTAAAGCTGTAGAAGCAGTTTCATTTTTTATCACTCGTTATATTGTATTGAAAAGTATGTGGTGTGAATGTTTTTTTGTTATGATTTTGTAATGATGTTTGAGAATTGTGTAATACAAGAGCTGTCAAAATAAAAGCATAGTGTTTACATTGAAATATAAAAAAAAAACTCAATACAATGAATTCTCTCTCTCACTCTCTAAATTTCCTTTGTCGTAGGATTTTATTTTTCTGCACATTTTATTTCAGCCCTAAATCACTTTCCTTATATATAAAATACGTACAATATTTATTTAGAACTTTGCTATGAATACAGCAGCACATTCACATTTCAGCCATGCCCAGCTGATGTAGTAACGAGCTAATGATTGGAATCAGGTTTGGAGTGAGAAGTAGGCCCACAGCTGTGGGAAGTGAGGTCATAGGTTTAGGCTTTGCGCTATTGGTTCACGAGCAGAGTATTGAAGTAGCCATCGTGTGAAAACATGGGCGACTCGACGCAGCAGATGCTACAGTACGCCACTCACTCACTCCTGTTGTTCCATTCTATGCCTTGCTCTTTTACTAACGCTTGCTTGCCTTTGCTCTGCTTCCAGATCTGCAACGCTTGAGCTTCTACCAGGACTACGCTCAACACATTTCACATTGTATGTATACTTATTGCTGAGATTGTGGCCTCATTAAATATAGGGCTGCATGATACATTGCAAGTGATTGTCATGCTTATCTCGTCAGTAAAGCCGGTTCTGATGGTAAAGAGCATTTAATACACAGAGCTGTAGTTCGCTGACAAGCTACACAATATTGCGTTCATAATCGCATTCGATTATGAACGCGATATTGCGTAGCTTGTCCGTGAACTACGGCTCTGTGTATTAAATGCCGCTACATCTGAAAGCACGTGATGGAGATTTACTACTAATCACAGAACTGGCTTTACTGACGAGATGCGCATGACAATCACATGCGATTTATCGTGCAGCCCTAATTAAATATATTGCTTTTTACTGTTCTTCTTCACTTAGTTAGTTGCTTTGAATAAATATCTACCTTTGCCAACTCCATGATACATTTCTTCTCAGCTCCCTCATTAAACACACTTGATTGCTGCTCATTGCTACACCAGGACTAGGGTTGGGAACACTCTGTTAAATTAGTACAATAAACACTACGCAAATAGCACACATTACCCTCAACCTTACTGTTCTAGGACACAAGCATCAGGACATCAGTTCTTGCTACTTCAAGTCAGTTACACATATTGATGTCAACAGCTACCATATACCTCATTTAGAACACAACCTCTTCAGAAGGCCACAGTTACAATAAACACTACGCAAATAGCACACATTACCCTCAACCTTACTGTTCTAGGACACAAGCATCAGGACATCAGTTCTTGCTACTTTAGTCAGTTACACATATTGATGTCAACAGCTACCATATACCTCATTTAGAACACAACCTCTTCAGAAGGCTACAGTGCCAAAGGCATGCGCATACCTTAGAACAATTTGTCATGTCTAATGCCTACAGATGACATCTCCGCAACCCGCACACATGGCAGTACAAAGAACCAAACCTCTACTACCAATCTACAGTGCAGTAATTACATCAGCAACAATTCTACACTATAAACTCCATCCCAATATAATTAGTAACCCTATGTACTAAAACAGAACACAAACAGTCAACGGCTTTGATTGTTGGAAGTGGTGACACGCAATACAAGTTCAACCTGCACACTGAAGAACTATAAAGACTGCTCCGTGACCCAGTAATTGAGCTAGTTCTTTCTTCCAATGGTGACTCATTATTAACTTTACATAAAGCAAAGCAAATTTACTTTACTTCAGCTGCTTTTAAGGACCACACTACTTTACTTTCTAACTACTTTACAAATGTCAACATGAACTGCCATTTAACATTTCATTCATCGCACTACATAACACAACTAAACCACATTAATTAAATGTATTACCAGTGTAAAACCACTTTAAATGCACTGACTACCAGATGGCTCATCTACAGCCCACATATAAATTACAAGTACTGACAAAATCCTTTACCATTTCGCAATCACTCACCTCACATCAATAAGCACACCTTAACCAACTAATTCTCAAGACACATCATATCAACACTTCACAGCCAGCTCATTTGTTTTCTTCACTCACACAGACAATCCAATTCTTACTGAAGGCCAAGAGCCAATGCTTTCCCAGTGTGGTGCTGTCGGGCTCATAATAACACCGTCACTGACACCAGACTGTCAAAGCATGATGACTACACACAAGTGCTGGAAAAAGCACAACTTTGCTTACAAGCAAGCTTTTGTAGTTGGATTGCATCATCCTTAAAGCTACTGCACACCCATCTCACTGCATAAACATAACGCTTCGTGAACCAGCACATTAACTTTCAATGTGTGTGCCATGAAAATCTAATAACAAGGATATCGTGTTAAACTAGCTGTGACATATATTACTGCCAAACCTTGATCTCCTGAAGATCTGCTTCAAAATAACATAAACATGTAAAGCAAGGAGAGTCAGTCCACTTCCACTGTGACATGTCATGTGTGTGCTCTACCCCCATGGGATGCCCCCATGTATCTACAATGTTGATCAAATATCCAATCGGGCCCAGTTCAGTGGAGGTCACCTCACATAAACACTTACGTCAGGAAATTAACTAAGACCTGAGAGCATTTGTTACCCTAAAGCAGAGGATGATTGTATTTGTAATCTTCCGCTAAGCACCTTTGCAATATGGAGCTGATTGCTGCGAGATAGCAACATGGTCGTTTGATAGTCGTTCCTGTTTAGTTGCTGCCTACGTGACACACGGCTGTTTGGGGAAGGCCAAAAGAATGGGAAAAACTAGCTTTACGGAAAGCAAAACACCTGCAAACTCGATGGATTATGTAACCGCAGTCTGCGAGATGCCTTAGTAAATAGCGTGAAAGGTTATAGGATGAGTAATGTCCATTAGTGGTGTAAACAGGTATAAATATAACAGTGTGCTCACATCGGACGCAGATGCTTTTAATTATGACTCCGCTTAATGGGATGCTCTGCGTGACAAACACGCAGATACTGCTGAAATACAAGTACTAAAGCACCTCTTGTTTACACTGGTAACAAAATGACAAAGAAATGTTTGCTGTTTTGTGGAAATCTTCAGCTGACGTGCCACCTGAAAAAGTGTGAGTTGCCTCTTTGGATACTGCTCTGTTTGTCACCTTTCCGTACCAATTTGCTGCTATAAAGGCCTACTTTTACTGGGTTTACTGGGTTCATTTAACTGCATTATTTTAAAAACTACTCTTTAACTGATATCTTTGTAAAGGTCATATAGGTCTAAATTATTTGGATTAATTAATTCATAAAAATGTCATGCAAGTATACTGACTGAGATGGCTGGGCTATTTTAAAACCATGTTAAATATGCACTGTCAAATCTACAGACAATTCTGGAATAGTATGAGATTTGGAAATGGAAAATGCATAGGAACCCTGATTTCAGGTAAAATGCTGTAGAAGTGTGTGTGCAAGCAGCCTATAAATTGTCACTTCTAATTAATAGACATGTTAATAGCGGTTATATCGACATTGTTTCCGTACACAAATGAAATGGCTATACGGTTATCGAAGGGGAAATGACAATAAGTATGACAGATAATGCTTATTTGAAATGATGCTTCTGGACATGTGCACTTGTAAAATCTCTCATTTAGGCGTTACGAGACCACTGTCGGCTTCTCACCCGGTTTAGCAGTTCGATCTCCTCCTTCAGCTTAACGATCAGCTCGTCATTATCCTGGTGGGCTTTCAACAGGCGACTGGTCTCCTGTCTCTCCACAGCCAGCTCCTGTGAAAGTGCAATTCCATCAGATCCAAAGCCTTAAACACAATTACGACTGTATGTAGTGTGCAGTGCTTTGCTTACTTTCATACTTCTATATACAAATAAGCACTGTTATGATTGACTGATCTCTTAGCATGTCAAATGATTAAAGCCATGCATGGCAGGTTGCTGAATACTTGATACGCATTGTTATGGAAATGTGGTGATTGTCAATATAGTGGTCTTTTCCAAATGATTTTGCACCTTAGTTTACATTAACACTCTGCACATGTACAAGAGAAAGCACTTTTTGTTAGTTGCTTGGTTATATTTCTGCAGTATTGAGCTTTATAGTGACATTTCTTTGCGGTATGGACAGAAAAAGTTCTTATTACAAACTTGGCACATCAGGCATGGTTAGGATGTGCTGTTTGTTTTATTCAAAACAACGTAGAAATCTGCTGTCCGAGTCCCCCTGAGCTTTTCGTTTCAATTAGGAGGTAAATTCTCAATTCTCCCCATTACAAATGTTCTGTGCTGTTTGTTTTATTCAAAACAACGTAGAAATCTGCTGTCCGTGTCCCCCTCAGCTTTTCGTTTCAATTAGGAGGTAAATTCTCAATTCTCCCCATTACAAATGTTTGTCCTCCAGCACACCTACATGTAGGAGCATGTGAACATGTTCTTACATCCTCTGAGACACATTAATATTTATGACTATAATGCAGGGCTATAAAGCAGCACCTCGTTTGACTGTGTCACTATAGATGTTCCTCTCACGATCGTGGAGTGTGTGCTCTTAATGCGCCGTGTGTCTTTAAGACTGCTGTTCAGCTGATCTCGAGGTTTAAGAAATATTCAACTCGCTATTAAAATAAAGCGTTCGCTGCATGGAAATGTGTTGCATGGAAAATCTGAAGCCAATTAAGTTGAAGGTTATTACAGTGCTGTCTGAGTCACACAGAGTTATATGTGAAACCGTATGAAACTGCCGCAAGATAAGGCACTAAAACAACTCAGGGCTTACTGGGTTTGAATATGGACCCCAGGCTGAAATTTAATTTAATATCAGTATATGACATCAAATTCGTGTGGGTTCCAGGTTTGTAAGTATGCTGACATTTGAGAGTGAGTGGCACGGGCTTTGGTCTCGTGGCGTTTTGTAAAAGCGCTGCAGATGGAGATCTCTTCCAGAGAAAGGTCAGGATTGCGCTGAGAGACAGTCGGAAACGGCCGTCATTTAGCGTCAGCCAAAAGATAGCAGAAAGTCATCATAAACCAGCTGAAATGTTGACATTTTTGCAGTTTGAGGCAAAAATTGGACTCGATGGGTACGAGGAATGCCTACAAGACCAAAAGTTCATGTCAAGTGCGCCGTTTGGGACAGGACCTATGTGAAAATCTGTAGGTAGGATAGGCAGCTCTATCTTGATGGTAAACACACAGAAGCGTACCCTTTCTAGCTCCTCTATCCTTCTCTCCAGGGTTGTGGGCGCGGCACCGCTGCCTTCCCTTTCGTGTCGGTGGCGATGTCTGTTTCCGTCTTCATCGCTGCACACAAAAAAAAAAAAAGACATTTTTGAGTGCAAAACCATTTCTAATGCCAAACAACTTATATATATATATATATATATGTGTGTGTGTGTGTGTGTGTTACCCTGGAACACAAAACCAGTATTAAGTCGCTGGGGTATATTTGTAGCAATAGCCAAAAATACATTGAATGGGTCAAAATTATTGATTTTTCTTTTATGCCAAAAATCATTAGGATATTCATGTTCCATGAAGATATTTTGTAAATTTCCTACTGTAAATTTATTAAAACTTAATTTTTGATTAGTAATATGCATTGCTAAGAACTTCATTTGGACAACTTTAAAGGCGATTTTCTCAATATTTAGATTTTTTTGCACCGAAATAGTTGCATCTCGGCCAAATATTGTCTTATCCTAACAAAGCATACATCAATGGAAAGCTTATTTATTCAGCTTTCA
>NW_015558595.1:1148510-1151312 GCF_001515605.1 Sinocyclocheilus anshuiensis | reverse complement strand
ACACACACACACACACACACACACATATATATATATATATTTTATCTGGAACATCTAAATTAATACATATTCCCTTCCTTTTGAACATGTCATATACAGCACACAACAAACTAAAAGGGGTCATGCTTATTAACGCTGAAATAGCATTTTCGATCAGTGTGCCCGGTTCGTGGTACTGCACACCTCTAATGGACACGCTTCTTAAAAGCAGAAATAAAAAACACAGGTGAGCACTTTTTCATTCGGTGTTCATAAAAGAAGCCTCGCTAAAACATCTTTTCACACATTTTTCTTCCTTCAAATGAGACCTCAACCCTTTTCTAACATAATGGCTCGGAAAGTGCGTCATTTATTTCACAGGAGCGGAAATAAGAAAGCTTAAGTAGTAAATTATCAGAGTATGAAAAGCCTTTTTATGGCACAGTAGAAGGCATTAGAGCAATGCACTTTCATTAGCGAGGAGAACAGACCTGCTCCTTACAGGACTGTGCCTTGGGACACCGCTGTGCAGCTAGTCAAAAAAGGGGGGAGGGCGGTTGGGGAAGAATATCTGTCTTTTTCCATTTGTTTCACTTTCTCCCCGTCTCTCTCGCTCTTCACTTAGCCCAGAAACTCTGGGAATATTCATGTGGAACTTACTTTAACCAGCTTCATTTCTGTAATTACATATGTGGAAGACTTGGAGAGGATTCCTTCATAATATTTCACTCATTCGGCTGATAACCCCTTTCCAGGAATCAAATTAATAGGCCTTCTTTTCACTTCGGAGTGTTGATCTGAGCAAGGCCTGTACATTCCACAAAAGCGGGAAGAAAAGAACTGGCAACAAATCAGAGAAAGGCTCATATGTGTGGTCTTTTTTTTTCACCTGCCCAAGAATTTGTAGATTTATGAACTCCTTGCATGGAAACTGTAGATAATGTTAAAGATTTAATGTATCAGAAGTTAGATGCATTGCCTCGACCGATGGTGTGAGTATGGGGCGCCCGACCGATGAAAGACTGAGAATAAAGCTGTAAACCTCAACTTTTGCGCTTCCGATTGGTGACGTTGACAGTGCAGAAATGGCATGCCTAAAACAGAGTCTCTGTGGCTAGTCTCATCCAGAGAATCATCTGGATACACCTCTTAAAGGAGATCATGAAATCAAAACTGAGCCTATTTATTTTCTTAATAAATGTCCCTGATCTTATAGTGCCTTCAGTTTCTTCATGGAAAATTCCTAGTTAAAGGGATAATTCACCCCAAAATTTAAATTACCCCATGATTTACTTGCGCTACACATTAAGTTGGGATATGGATATTTTTCTTACACAAACACATCGATTCACTTCAGAAGGCCTTTATTAACCCCCTGGAGCCGTGTAGAGCACTTTTTATGATGGATGCATGCACTTTATTTTGCTTCAAAATCTCGATCCCCAGAGCCAGGACATTTTTAAATATAGCTCCGATTCAAGGCAAGGCAAAGAAAGTCATATACACCTGGAATGGCTTGAGGGTGAGTTAATCATGGGGTAATTTTCATTTTGGGTGAACTATACCTTTAAGAGTTACTCAAGTCAAGTAAGGTCAGGTTTATTTGTATAACGCTTTTCACAATACACGTCGTTTCACAGCAACTTTACAGATGATTGTGACCTTAATTATTGTAATAGAAAATAAATAATTTTGTGGTAGATGTCTATGATTCATTTTTTATATCTTTAGTCTTAATTATGTGTGGAATAAATAGAAAAGGATGTGCATTATACATAAGTATAGCTTTATCTGTGTGTAATGTAACACCGCCTCTTAAAGGGGTCATATGATGCGATTTCTATTTTTCTTTTTCTTTAGTGTGTTACGTAGCTATTTGTGCATATATAAGATCTGCAGCGTTACAAAGCTCAAAGTCTCCCACAAAAGGATTTATTCTATCTAAAAAAGATGGCTGATCCAGACTAAAACGCCTCATTCAAACACGCCCCCACATCTCTATGTCACGATGTGGAAATATTTGCATAATGCCGCCCAAATGTTCATGCAAAGAAAGAAGGCTTGGTTTCAGGAACAGCAGTAGTGTTGATGCAGCCATGTCAGGGAGACGCTGTGTGTTTCTGTGCGAAAGCAAAAGCACTTTATTTGGCCTTCCGGAAGTAGATGCAATTAGGAATCATTGGTTAAGATTTATTTACAACAGAACAACACAACCTAGATGTTCGAATTTGTGCAACGCATTTTATGGACAACAGTTTTGTGAACCTAGGAGAGTAGCCTACAAGGCTGGCTGTGCAAAGGCTATTTAAAAAAAAAAATGGGTCAATTCAGACTTTGCTATGCCAGTTAAGCCATGCTGTCGTTTCACAGGCTTTAAATCCCTTTCTTCTGATGAGACGCTTCTTTTTCAGTATTTTTACTAAGGCAAATTTTTAAGCCAGGAGAATACTTTTTACATCTGACATAAGCCATCAGATGAGCGAATGGTCCAGTTGCGGTGAACAGCTAAAACGGTTTAATCCCTTCGATCTCCCTCTGTGCAATGCAGTGCTGAATAGACATATCTTACCCGCTGATAGACATTAGATGCAGTCAGACTCACCTCTTATGACTTCTGGATCTCGGAGTGTCCTGAAAAATAAAACAGAGGCATAAAAATGAGAATAACCCCTTGGTTTAGTGCTAAATTTCTCAATATAACTATTGTTTGTATAGCTGGAACCCTTAACCATAAAAAATGTGGCATTTTGATCATCACAGATGAAAACATGAGAGCACTGAAACAGATCAAAAAGTGTGTGTGAGAGAGAGAGAGAGAGAGAG
>NW_015558595.1:1137228-1148457 GCF_001515605.1 Sinocyclocheilus anshuiensis | reverse complement strand
TATATTCATTGTATTCAGCCCAGTTTGTCTTCTGATAAACTGCACATTGCTTAAAAACGAATTCATAGCTGTTTGCGAACTGATGGGCTTTGTGATTTTGACAGCCAATTTAAAATGGTCAAATCTCAGGATCTCAGAAGACCAGTCTAATAAAGTCCGGCACAGGCCTGCTCTGGCATTCTGAAGCTGTGCTCATGTGCCCTAAATCTTTGCTGCTTTATGCGATAAACATTCAAATCAATCTTTGCTGCTTTATGCGATAAATATTCAAATCCTTCCAGAGACAAGTAGCCCTGCCTGTTGCCCATACACAATTCATATTTACCCACATAGATTAAATAATAAATTAAGTAAGATTAAATAGGAACACCGAAAGCCTCGAGCTTACTGAGCAAAAAAAATAAATTCCAGATGTTGAGCAGCGTTTTAAAGCAAAATGCATTTAATTGCACTATGCAAATTCTGCTTTTCTCCATAACAGGAGATAACTGTTATGCGATAACTCCATAACAGCTTTTCTCCATTCTCATCCAAGTGGATGCTGCACACTGGTGGTGGTTGAGGAGAGACCCCCCCACATGATTGTAAAGCGCTTTGGGTGTACAACAATACACACTAAAGCGCTATATAAATGCATCATTCATTCATTCATTCATAACATTTCTAATGGGCACCTTTGTCAGGTGAAAATTACAGTCACCATCTCATCGCTCTTATTGCTAGGGTCAGCGCGGTGACGCATGGGAAGTCCCTCCCAACGCATCTAACATCTTCACACGAGAAGTGCTAATTAAAAATGCAAATAAACATGAACACTTCGGTTCAGAATTAATCCAATATTGTCACGCAAATCATTAGAGAGAGAAACAGCAAAAAAACACATACACACACACACACACACACACACACACACACACACACAGCACCAGAAGGGAAATGCTTGCCCCAGCATAAAACTATCTAGGAATAATACTCATAAAGCTATGATCTTTTAATTTACTGCATCCCTTAATTACCAGCGGCCTTGAACAGACTACAGTGAATATCCAGAGACACATCATGTGCATCCAACCCTGTAATAGGTGAACCCGAGAACTGTCAGACATCATATTAATATTGTAGAAGACTTGTAGATTACGACCATGTCTAGTGGGAGGTCAGAGAGCAGTGAAATATGACGTGGAATTTCACAAAAGCCATTCCAAGCAACTGATAAATGCAGCAGCAAATTTTCGAGGCGCTCTATGCTCACGTGTCTGACAGGGATGAGTAAATCTGCCATCCACTCTAAACGTGACGCCTAGAAAAAAACGGGGAGATAATGTTACTTTTGTCCTCTCTCATAAAATTAGGGAACACTCCAAAACCTTTCTGGATGCCACTCTAACTATGCAATATCACACACGCAATTGTGCTGAATGGCTGTGATTCGTCTGTAGGAACAGGGTCTCAGGGAGTGCCGACATTCACTACAACAGCACTATTGACCTCACGACGGTAAATAATTAACCACGCCCAGCGCTTTTCAAGGGCAGGTACTCCATCTTTTGTCTGTCAAAAACTACATCGTTGCAACGCTCGCTTGCTAATGTACCTGATGATTTTGGAATAAAATGCACGCAAAAAAACAAAAACAAACAAAGTGCAAGTTTTTGTATCAGGTTATGTTGAAATGTTTATTTATTTATTGTTTAATGTTTTTACTTCCCTTGAAAAAGGTAGTTGGTAAAGCAAATAGCTAAATGGGACTACAGAGCTTGTCGGGGACATTAATCGTCATAATGCCGAACAGGTAAACTCATCTATTCACTAATCCACTTTTACAGCCTCACTGTGTTTATAATCATGATCTTGCAAAGTATTCTATCTCAAACTTTTTTAAATAAATAAAAGAATATAAAAAAAAATATATCAAATATCATCGTTTATAGCCTATGTTTAGCTTTTTACTTCTAGATATTGTATTTAGGCTTCAAAATTCATAAAAGTTGTGTTCATTTGTGAAAATTATAATGAGCAAAACATGTAAGAATAAAAATTTTGTCGGTCACAATACTTTTGGCATGCAAAAATAGATCATCACTGCAGCACTCTATATTGACATTAACGTGAAGGAAATATGTTTAATGGACTTTTTCTAGTATCTGAATTACATGTACCATAACAACACCTTGTTCCCATAATGTTAAAAAATTGGCCAACAAGTTTGTTTGCCATAAGTTTGATGAACAAAATGGTGAAATAACCACAAGGCTTATCAGTTCAGAGATTTGATTTGTGTTGGGTTATTTGTGCTGTCAGTCGGAGTATATATTGTATATATTGTACATCACCCTTGGACAATCAAATTAGAGGACTAGAACTAACGGTTGTGTAATATCCTACATACAATGTGAGCTGTGTCCGATACAACAGAGGCCAACATCTGGAGAACTGTGGGTTGGCATAGACTGCTGAACATGGTCAGAATCAACAGAAACACGTAGCCACTCACATTCTCACGGCCCGGCAGTAATACGTTTCTTTATTTAAACATAATTATGCATCTTACTGAAACACATTTGAATGGCTTTTCAGAGAAGCACTTTTCACCATGTCTTTAGTTGCAAACAATTGCTCGCTAAAGTCTTTTCATATTTCACAATAATAGGTTTGAAATTCTCACAGAATAATACAGTAGCGATTCTTTCCAGGGGAAAGTAATACAAGATGGCATGCACTCACACAATGTCAATGTGATTATGTTGTCAGATATCGTTTCCTTTATGCATTCAGCAACCAGAAGCTACATGGAATCAACCACCCAACAGGAGGAAAGTAGATATAACAAAACGATGCATCATTCAGAAAAATACGTAATCATGTTCCCAGAGTTCTACTGACGGCACACAGACAGTTAGCATTCTTATCCTTCAAACAGCCCCTAAAAATGACAAATGTGGGCAGGATCTTTAGTGAATAACGAAGTTTGATTTTACTTAGATCAGCCCCTTGTCATTATATAGATGTGATGTATGAAAAAGAGCAGCGTGAACATTCTTCAAACCATCTTATATTGTGTTTGGTCATACAGATTTGGAACAATATGAGGGTGATTAAATGCCTGAAACATAGGACACTATTCATAAAAGCTAGCATATATTTTGTCTACAGAATCAAAAGAGAAAAACTATCTTAAGAGAAAAAAATATCTTAATATCTAATATACACACTACTGTTCAAAAGTCTAGGGTTGTTCCTTAAGCTCACCAATGCTGCATTTATTTGATGAAAAATACAGAAAAACAGTAATATTGTTTATTATTATTATGATTTAAAATAATTATTTCCTATTTTAATATATTTTAAAATTGCATTGCTCAGGCGCTGCCATTCTCAGCGCTGTCAAAATAAAAGTCCGGAGTGCCGAAAAATGCAAAATCTTGACCACTAATTATTATTATTATCATCAATGCTGAAAACTGGTGCTGCTTCATTTTGTTTTGGGGAAACCATGATCCAATTTTCAGGTTTCTTTAATGAATAGAAAGTCTTTCCTGTCACTCAATTTATTGCAACCTTTCTGAATAAAAGTATTAATTTCTTACACGTTCCCCAAACTTTGTTTAAAATATTTCATTTTCATGTTTTAAGTTTTCACACACACACACACACACACACACACACACGCACACACACCTGCAATATAACAAAGAGTGAAAAATTTAAGGGGGTCTGAATACTTTCCGTACCCACTGTATATATATATATATATATATATATATATATTGAACTTGATATGTATTCATTGTTAATATTGTAAATTACACAGTTAATTCACACATGAAAAGCAATAAGGGTAGTATTTTACTATTGTGTTTTATTTCTCTTAGGCAATTACATTTTTTGTTAAGCTTTTGTTTTTGTTAATTTGTTTGGCATGTTGTCGTGGCCTGAGCATCCCTGAAGTTCCGTTTTAAAACTCCAAAATAAAAAGTCAAAAAGATGATGCTGATGTGATCCTGGGTCACGTTTCCTCTCTAGACAGGTGGTAACACAAGGTAAATAAAAGACAAAACACAGTCATGTCTAGTGTCAAGAGTTATTATCTTGCTTTGTATTGTGGCTTGAGGCAGAATGAGTGTCGACTGCCCTGCTTTCTGTTTGTTTCTTTGGTCAACACTGCCTCTGTAAGGCAGAACGGTGACTGCACTCTACATCCTCTAGAGGCAGGATTATCCTCTGACATTACTAAAACAAACACTCTCTCACCTGTATCGAGTGGGCCGCTCCGGGGTCAGAGGTCATCGCCTCGTTCTGGACCGTGTTGTGCTGCGTAAGACTTTCTTCCATCTTCCTCTCCTTCTCTTCTCCGTCATCGTCATCAAGCTCATCCAAGCTCTGCAGAGAAATTTTAGTTTGTAGTCAGTTTAGTTTGTTCAGATTGTTTGGGATTTGTGGATTATTTTCACATGATGAGATAGTCTAATTGTGTTCTCTAGACATACACAAACAGACACAGGAAGTGTGCTACCGAACAACCTCTGTGGTATGAGTCTAGGGGATTTTTGGGAAGTGGAATGTCCCAGTGCACACTGGGTGGGAACAGAACATTTTACATGTCTTCAAACAGACAACCTTAAACACGATCCAATAAACATGATAATTTAGAGAATACTAACAGTTTGAGCTAATTATGAATGATAACACCCATCTCCCTATGTGACAAAAGTGACGGAGAAACTGGTTTTCTGGCTGCACGTAAACCAGTCTTTCCTGTTCAGGAAGAAGGAGAGAGAGTGGAGGTGGAGTTCAGAACAGGGCTGGGAGGGTAAAAATAGCCTTACAAGCCTAAACTGGAATGTAATAATTTACACAAGCTTTCTGGCCAGCCAGTTTTATCAACACTTCCTGGGGACGGAGCAAATTCTGAACCCTCTCATAGGCATTGGTAAACACAAATGATTGTACAAACTATGACTTACACACACACACACACACACACACACACTTACTTTCCCCCTCCCCAGGGATCAGTAAATAAAAAGGCACAGTTCATAAGCCCCCACTGCAGTCTTAAAGAGGTCACTTCTGCACTCCGCTGCCCGTTAGTCAAATTGAGACATTCCCCTGCCTAATGACAATCATTTATGTCAATTAAGACAGCTTATAAACTTGAGGGCAAATTACTGTCACAACAGTAAATGACTATTAAGACATTTTCAAAGGAAGCCATTATAAATACAAATATATAAAGAGAAACAGGCTCACACTAAGTGACCTTTTGAAAACACACAAAAAAAAATCAACAATCTATCATTTTAATACCCCCTTTCCTGGAAGAAGGAATGTGCAACACAAGACTTCAGCCTATCCCACCATCTTAACTTTAAACTTTGTTGTTGTTTTTCAACAGTCAAAACTACCTGAAAATGTATGCATATGGCATATTCCCTCAAACGTATTAAAGGATCTTTTACATTCTTAAATTATATCTTTTTAAGTACTTTGTAAAATCTTTATAATAAAATTATAAAATCTTCAATGATAAAACAATGCAATTATTATTATTATTGATAGTAATAATAATAATAATACCTTTTATTTATAGGCGCCTTTCAAGACACTCAAGGACACCGTACAATAAAACAAAACATAAAAAGCAAGCATTATAACAACACATTAAACAAGCAAATCATTAAAAGCAATTCTAAAGAAATAAGTTTTTATCTGAGCTTTAAAATGGGAAATTGAATCCAGCTGGCGAATGTGCAAAGGTAAAGAGTTCCAAAGCTTCGGCGCTGCACAACTAAAAGCCCTACCACCAAAGAAACTCATCCTGAAGTTTGGAACAGACAATAAATGTGCAGAAGATGATCTCAAAGAGCGCAAAGGAGTGTACAAATGGACAGGGTCTGAAAGATAATGAGGTGCCAAATTATGAAGTGCTTTGAATCCCTTTTATTTATAGGTGCCTTTCAAGACACTCAAGGACACCGTACAATAAAACAAAACATAAAAAGCAAGCATTATAACAACACATTAAACAAGCAAATCATTAAAAGCAATTCTAAAGAAATAAGTTTTTATCTGAGCTTTAAAATGGGAAATTGAATCCAGCTGGCGAATGTGCAAAGGTAAAGAGTTCCAAAGCTTCGGCACTGCACAACTAAAAGCCCTACCACCAAAGGAACTCATCCTGAAGTTTGGAACAGACAATAAATGTGCAGAAGATGATCTCAAAGAGCGCAAAGGAGTGTACAAATGGACAGGGTCTGAAAGATAATGAGGTGCCAAATTATGAAGTATCAAAGGCAGCACTAATATCTAACAGAATAAGAATAGACAGAAGACCAGAATCAGCAGCTAGGAGAAAATCATTTATAACCTTAACAAGAGCTGTTTCTGTACTATGTCACTAATAATGACATTTTCATTAAAAAGTTATTTTCTTACATTTAAATCTAACTTTGAGATCATATATACAATTGACCTTTAGGAAATATACATATTTAAAATGTACAATATCTGTCTTATGGGAAAACGGATCTAAAAAATAATGATGACTTATATCTTGTGTATTTTATATTGGCAGGAACACAGTATTGGCCAACCAGCATCCAGAACCAGAACTATTTTTATAACTTGCCTATTATACTCTGCTCTTCTGGGTACTGTATTATTTCATCCACTTTTAATAGTGAATTCATTTTGTTTTACACATGATGGTTCAGTTTTGGAATTCTCTCTAAAAACTGTAACAATAAAAGTGTGGGAACAAAGTTCCAAAGCTCTTTGTGTCTGTGTGTACTGACTGGTGTTTTATTCAGGCCAGTTATGCAGTAGATTAATGGAGAGTTGAGCTGAGAGGCTCTGGATGCTCTTCCCTCCTGATGTCCTCGGCAGACTGGATATAACGACTGTGGATTAATCAAGTATTGCATGCCCTGGCTACACAAGTTCATTAGGATGATGTATTACAGCCATGGAAGGTGAAAAGTGTGTGTGTGTGTGATGCAGTCAACTGTCCTTTAATCATCACAAACCCACAGTCTCTTGGAGTGACATAATGACTTAACCCAGAATCCCAAGATTATTCCGGGCACAGCTAAAAGCCATTTTATTTCATAAGCACACAAATTAGAATCTAATTTGGAGGGCTGTGGAGACACTTTTAGTTTATGTGTCAAACACGGTTCTGAGTATTAACATATCGTTCCACATTAATACAACACAATCAGATATGTGATATTGGTATTTCCTTTATAGCCGCAGTGGCCGAGTTGCCACACTATAAACTACCTAAACTAGGGGTATTCAATTGGCAGCCCGCGGGCCCAATCCGGCCCACCAATCATGTTCATCCGGCCCAAGGGAAGAGTACGCACGCGCAGATCGCACATACGCCTTGAATTGTTTTTGCACTAATTAGTTTGTCCACAAGGTGGCAACACTGGCCCGGGCCGTTTTTTTACAGCCAAAAAAGAAAGGGAAGAGAAGCAACAACAATAACAATCTACCGGAGACCACAACACCAATGGACGGCAGCATTGACAAGTGCTTGTGTGATATCCACAACTCTAGTTTAAACGAGTATAAAGGCAGTGTTAACGGTCTTAACTTCAGGCAAGAAATAGCGCAGACACTGGACAAAGATGATTATCAAATGCAGTATAGTTTGAAAGGCTGCACGTTCTGCTGAGCTGCCACAGTAGCACTTCAATGGACAAAAACACACATACAATTATGTCAAAATGTGCAGTTTTGGTTAGTGACCTCGTAAACATGGTTATAAAGTGAATTGTAAAGTCCTTAATGACCGTAAAGCAGGGTTGGGCAACTTCGGTCCTGGAGGGCCACTGTCCTGCAGAGTTTAGCTCCAACCCTACTCAAACATACCTGAACAAGCTAATCAATGTCTTCAAGATCACCAGAAAGCTACAGGCAGGTGTGTTCAATTAGGGTTGGAGCTAAACTTATATTTTCAAAGCCTTTAAGCCTAACCCTAATGTTAAAAATAATGGCGTTCAATTATACTGTAATGATGAATGGCTATAATGACTAAAATTGAGGTGAAAATACATTTAATAGAGACATCAGTAGCAGTATTGCTATCAAAAATACTGGCCTTTGTTAATAATAGGCTACTTAGCAAAAAGATGCCATTGTGTCATTTTGACACAGCTTATTGTAATACAGCTAAGCTAACAATGCAATAGTCTAATAAAAATGCACAGCAAAAACAAATATTGGTCATTAATAATTGATTAAAATGTAGTTTTACCTAATTTGCTCTATATTAGCTATATGTGTATATATAGCAAAAATACAGTAATATTGTGAAATATTATAACAATTTAAAATGGCTGTTTTCTGTTTTAATATTTTTTTAATATTAAAAGCTGAATTTTCAGCAGCCATTGGTTGAGTTTTCAGTGTCACATGATCCTTCATGTAATCATTCTATCATTCTAATATGATGATTTGGTGGTCAAGAAACATTTTTAATGTATTATCAATGTTGAAATGTTGTTTTTCAGGATTCTTTTATGAACAGAAAGTTAAAAAACTGCATTTATTTGAAATAAATTAAATCTTTTGTAACATTCTAAATGTTTATGCTGTCACTTTTGATTAATTTAATACTTGCTGAAAAAAAAACGTATTAATTTCTTACAAATCTTACTGACTCCAAACTTTTAAGCACCCTTACAATGCCTTAAAATGCTGCCTACTGAGGCAGAAAGATCCACCTGCAAATGTTGTGTAAGTATTTGAATGAGATTTATGCTGGCAGCCTCTATCCTGCACTGGACAAGAGATTAACCTCACCTGGTACACACATATTTACCGCTTAGCCACCTTGAGTGCTCAAAATTATGTACGCACACACAACCGGCTGGCAGAATCGGAGGAAGGCGTTCTCTGGTTATTAAATTTAATCATAAACCATTTTCTGACAGCCCAGCGGTCATGGTCAGCTTAACTCTGCATATTTTTACTTTTATACACACAAAAACATGTCATTGCCTGTTTTCTGTTCCCCAAAGAAATAAATCTTATTTTTTCCATTTCATTTCAAAACAGAGAAAGATTTAGACTGGGGACTTTTGCTACAGTTTGCACTAGGTGAGACTTTAACATTAATTCAGGCTGCTTCCAAAAGCTGAAAAATGCTGCCACCGCAGGGAGCATACGGAGGAAGGAAGGCAACAATGAACATCTGAATCCAATGATCGTGTCACATCCTGTCTACCGAGATACCGTCATCAGATTGTTTTTGAAGGCAGCACAGATGTATCTTTCGCTGCTTATGAAATCTGCATGTGCGATTCTGTGAGAGTTGAGATGAAGGTCAGTGGAGTCTGAAAGTTGCACCTGCCACTCAGTTTTAAAATGTAGGCTTTTGGCCAATTTTTGTTTAACTTTTCCTTTAATTTCAAGCAAGAAATTAATATTATGGTGATTAAATATTTGCTTGGTTATCACCAAAGCTCTCTTTCTTTTGCTGTAAATCAATTAGACCGTTATCCTGTCCAAAATCAGTTTTGGGACTGCCAGATAAGCAGCAAGAAGCACATTAAATTAAAGAAGAATTTAAAAGTAGAAAGACTGAAATAGTGCCTTCTTGTGAAACGTACTCCAATCATCTTTATTTTATTTACAACATTGAAAAATATTTTTTTTATTTGAAGTCCAATAATAAAGATTCTGTCATCATTTGTTCTCATGTCATTCCAAACCCTCTCTTTTGGCCCGTTTCTTACACAAATGTATTGTATGGCTTCAGAGAAGAAAAAACCTGACAAGCCATATGCACTTTTTCTTGTAGCTTTATCGTCCATTTGGGAGATTCACAGTGTCCAACTGCCTTATTAATGAAACACAAGCAGAACAAATCGCACGCAAACACTTCACACATTTTTGCATTCAATTCAATTGGACAGTTAATGTATGAAATGATTTATGAACGATTTATATAGAAATTGCTTTTGTTTTGTGAATGAGTTTCATCCATTCTATAAAAAAGCAGCGTGAACATACTAACTAAAATCTTTTGTGTTCTATGAAATAATACAATTCTTACTTGCTGAACTATTCCTTTAAGGTTCTTCGTCTCTATTAGAGGTAGTTTGGTTAGGATGTTTTAAAAGCTGCCAAAGTCCTCGTTCTCCATCAGTGTCTGCAAAAACATTTTGTTTAAGCAAGTCACCACAAAGACATACCTTCACCTCATGACTTGTGTGTGGCCAAACCACAGTATGTTCTCATAGAGAGTAAGCACCGTCAATCTTTACGTCCCCAACAGCGATTCAAGCATGCATAATCCAGACCCACATTTGATAACAGACACGGCAGGATTAACTCCATCAGTCAGACATAAAAATAATAAAAACAACAGGAGGAGGACAGTCAGGACATCAGACTTAATCCACTGCTTGGATTAAGCTGTTTTCAAACGTTCCAGGAGAGTTGCTTTTAGTGTAACCACGATGGTCCGCAGGGTGTATTATGAGGTTTTGAAGGAATGTTTGTGAGAGCTTAGAAAGCATTCACAGCTTTGCACCATCTCTCTTAAAATGGTAGCCTTCTTTCTGAAACAACATACTTCCAGCAAACCACTGAGGCCTTTCCTGGTTGGTCTATAAATTTTGTGTCTGAGGGAATTGTGTGCAGATTTGCAGCCTGTAAAGTTATTTCCGACTTCAGCTCAGTCCAGCCACCTCTACGTTTACTATATGTCGTTAAATCACGCATCCATTTAACGGATGAAGGAAAAATTGGTAGATACATGTGGTATTTCATAATCAGGACTTCCAAATATTAAAAATGATTATGAATTCCACCAAAATATCCCATTTGCAATCGGTTTAATAGTAAAAACATATAACAATGGTTCACACTGTCAGGGCACTTACAGACTACAGAAATCTCTGACAGAGCAGTTGATATATAGGAATATTTTTGCCATAAAAGTAGTGTTGGTTTATTTCAGAAGTATTGTTATTTTTAGTCTTGTAAATGGAGCGTTCATTGAGGTGATATTGGCTGCATAAAAACAGACAAAAATCATTATCTTCAAGGCATTAAATTCAAGGCATTAATGTTTGCCTACAAAACCACCACTGGCTCTGCACCCATTTACCTAAATTCATTACTTCAGAGTTATGTGCCCTCTAGAAGCTTGCGTTCTGCAAGTGAACGGCGTATTATTGTGCCATCTCAAAGAGGCACAAAATCACTTTCACA
>NW_015558595.1:1136331-1137021 GCF_001515605.1 Sinocyclocheilus anshuiensis | reverse complement strand
TTGTAAGTCGCTTTGGATAAAAGCGTCTGCTAAATGACTAAATGTAAATGTAAATGTAGTGCAATGAAATTCAACCATTTTAATTGTGGCTTGAGTGTCCAAATACGATCTAGAGTCTCTGTCAGTACTGTAACAACAGAAAATTGTAACAGTTGGTTGTAACTACATTATTTTAACTGTGCAATTCCACAGTATATAACATTATGCAATTCCATTTTCCATGCAATATTTACCTTGATTTTTCTTTGATGTCATCACACATCGTGTCTCATATTTCAGCTAAAACATGATCATCACAGACACTGTTGTCTCTTTGGTAACCACACACACACTAATATGTTTATTATTATTAATATGTTAATAATAAATATAAATAGTAATATAATTATAACTATAAATTGTTATATATAAAATTATTTCTTTATTTAGCTGTTTTAGTTTATATGATACATATACTGAACAAAATTATAAACGCAACACTTTTGTTTTTGCCCCCATTTTTCATGAGCTGAACTCAAAGATCTAAGACTTTTTCTATGTACACAAAAGGCCTATTTCTCTCAAATATTGTTCACAAATATGTCTAAATCTGTGTTAGTGAGCACTTCTCCTTTGCCGAGATAATCCATCCACCTCACAGGTGTGGCATATCAAGATGCTGATTAGACAGCATGATTATTGCACAGGTGT
>NW_015558595.1:1132888-1136044 GCF_001515605.1 Sinocyclocheilus anshuiensis | reverse complement strand
TATATATATATATATATATATATATATACATACACCTTGCTACGTGTACTGCGTTAGGCTAACCGAGACTTGTCATTTGCACTTATATATTGTTGCTCTTTTGTTAGTTTTGACTGCTTTTATTGTCCTCATTTGTAAGTCGCTTTGGATAAAAGCGTCTGCTAAATGACTAAATGTAAATGTTATCTCAAGGTTAAAATTCTCTCTGCTGCCCGTTCGGTTGGTCAAAGAGTGGGCATTTTATTCAACAGCCATCCACAGACTGATGCAATTATTTGAAAGCCTGAATTGAATTTCAAGACTCTCTAGCAGCAAAACTTTGCATGGCTGTGGTAGGCTAAATTCTACTAAAGTCACTCAAAAGCAGACAATAAGTATTATTGTAATAATAAGTATTATTTATCACTATGACTACTTTTAAATGAAAAACATCTAGCATGTCAAACTCGCAGAAACGTTTGTACTATCTGATTCAGAGCATGTTGTGACTAATGGAAAAGGTTTTTTTTTTTTACATTATTTAGTGTCCTTTGCTTTATAAACACAATACTTTTTAAAGGCTTAGTTCATCCAGAAATGAGCCTGCTATAGGAACACATGTTTAACTAGCAGAATGTCCAAGCTGCTCTTTTGCACAAAATGAAAGCCAATAGTGACCACAACTGTCCCTGGTCCCTATCCACTTTCATTATACGGAAAAGAAAAAGCAGCTTGGACAATCTGCTACATAATATCTCCATTTATGTTCCTCAGAAGAAGTAAGTCATACAGATTCGGAACTACATGAGATTGAGTCAATGACTACTTCAATTCTGGTCTTTAAGGCTTTAGCATCTTTTTTAACATCAGCACTCTGATATTGACCTTGTATTCTTTGTGGCACTACAGAAATGACTGACAGTCAGAAAACCGCTTTGTAGCACCCAATAAAAATAATGCAAAATATTATGAATGCATGAAATTTGCTGATCACAAGCTCCACTCTGTAATTTCCCAGTCATATGGAGAATTGGCTAATTACATGCCTCCAATTCCTCACGCCTAATGGCTGCTTGATGTTTTGCTATATTTGTCACGTAGAAGATGCACATTATATGGATGAAGAAACAACCAGGGCTCTGAAGTGAACTTGAGATAAGCAGCAGAATATTCCACAGTGACCTAAAAACCATTTCAAATGGCCACGGTGGGCTAAGAACTGCTGTGACAAAGCAAAAATATCACATTGATTTACAATCAAGGATAAACAGCCGCTTGAACAAACACAGCCCAAATGCTTGTTAATATGAAGTAGGAGTCTTCACGACCACAGTAAGCCATAAATATCATTGCAAACTCCCTATATCACCCTTATACAGGTTTAAGGGTTCTAGTCAAGCAGAGTTCATTCTTAAGCAGCCAGTTTCTGGTTCCTCCTTGAGGACTAAGAGGGCATTTGGTGTTAAATAACCCTTGAAGGGGCTACTGACCAGATGAGGCTGCTTATCTCTCAACGTTTATCCAGACACGAGTTCTCCTGATGCAGGGGTAAACAACAGTGAGACTGCTTCCCATTACTGACTTCACTGTTTATTCTCGCCTATATTTGACTAGGGAGGTGAGTGTTCAGTCACTACAAACAGAATAGTGGCACCAACAGCGTCCAGTCTCCCAAATGTGTGACTTGAAGCAGTATGAGAGACCACCTCAAAAGCTGGGGCATTTTTTGTAGTTCACGGGCATCTAATTCACCAAACAGGAAAATTTAACAGATCAATTCTTCAACAATGGATAGCTTTAAAGCAAAATGCATCTAACATCTCATCTTTTTTTGTACGGCAAATCAATATCAATATTTAACTAGTGAAAGGTAGAATGGTGGTAAGGGCAACCCGATTTCATGAGGAAAATGTAACAATTTTATGAGGTGGCGATTTTGTATGAGTTCGGACAATTTGATTTGTAGAAGAATGTATTATTTTTAGAAAAAAATAAACAAGAAGGTCCACCTCAAACCCTACCACTAAACCTAACCATTTAGTAGGGATTGTACGAAAGCGTACAAATTCGTATGAATTAGGCACAAATTTGTCAAAATGTAAAATCGATACAAATTGCAATGAGAGTGTGTTGATAGGAAGTTTTACAATTACCATAAAGGCCCGTTCACTCCAAGAACAATCACTATAAAGATAAATATACGGGCATCTACACTAATGGACAATAACGCTGCTTATTGTAAGCGTGCACTGCAGTTTATCCGTCTGCCGCTTCAAATGTTCAAGCTCTTTAAGGTCGGGTGGATTCTGATTGGATGTCAATGTTTTATCTATCATCAACTGGGAAAAAATTGTTCTGAAATCATTCTAACGATATAGTAATCATTCTTGAAGGGGCTTTAAGAGTGTAGAATATGAACAAACGAACATGAATGCTAATTGTGGACAAGCTGTGCAGGGTTTATGCAAGCAGCAGGAAGCACAACTGCTGTTTTGTCAATCACCATGACTATTATCTTCGTTTAACCACTTAGATGGCAAATACTGCTTTGTCACTGTTGTTATGGTTCTGAACAGGCTTGCTCTTCTGGTTTCAGTAGCTGCCAGTAGTTCTGCTTCACTTGGAGCACAGCAGCATGTTCTTCCTCCATAAGCACACACTTCAGTCATGCTCAGAAATCAGACCGCGCTGCGGCGAGAGGGCAGAGTGCACGCTAGCAGTGAGTCATCTACCCACCCCCACCCCGTCCCCGTCCTCCACATTCTTTCACTTATTTTCCCTCCCCTCCCTTTTTTGGAAATCTTTTCCTATTCCTTCACTTCGTTTGTTCTTTTTTTGAGTCTAATGAGCCTGACACTGCAGGTTTAGAGAACTGCTGACTCATGGTCCAACAGTGACCTGGTAAATGAGAGCACATATAGCGATGGGACAGGTGAACATGTAACACAGTGATTTAATGGGCTACTGAGAGCTGGAAGAGTTAACCACTTCCTCTGTGGAACAACTGAGCACTCCTCTCTCTTTGTATTTATGTTAGTTTCAGTTGGTTTCATGACACCATGTCATGTGGTGTAACCAAATATGTTTTCTATACATCTTGAATACATACATGAGTGTTCAGTAGTCCTAATCCTTAATATATATATATATATATATATATATATATATTTTTTTTTC
>NW_015558595.1:1112515-1132821 GCF_001515605.1 Sinocyclocheilus anshuiensis | reverse complement strand
TTTTTTTCTTTTTATGTTTTGCACTGACCTTGACACACAGTAATAATGACCTGTAGGAATTCTCTGTAATTTATTTGACTGCACATTTCTGCATTGTGGTTTCAAAAATAAAAAAAAATTGTCTAAAGGAGTGGTAGAAGTAAATTTATTTATAAATGTATATTTATAAATCCATATATTATAATTAGATTTTTATGACCCTACTAAGAAATACACTTCTGTTCAAAACTACAGAGTTGGTCAGATTTTTATGAATGTCTCTTATCCTCACCAAGGCTGCATTTATTTGATCGCAATACAGTAAAACAATAATATTGTGAAATATTATCCTACTATAAACTGTCCTATTTTAATATATGATTTTTTATATAAATTCCTTTGATGGCAAAGCCAAATTATTAGCAGCCATTACTCTGTTCTTTAGTGTTACATGATCCTTCAGAAATCATTATAATATGCTGATTTGGTGCTCAAGAAACATTTTTTACTATCATGATAAAGATTTTTATTAAAAAAAAAGTTATTTTTGTGGAAACTCTGGATTCTTTGATGAACAGAAAGTTCATAACAGATTTTTTTGCAATAGAAACCATCCTAAATGTACTGTCGCATTCAATCAATTTAATGCATAATTGCTGAAAAAAAAGTATTTACTGATTATAAAAAAATATTATTTCTTAATTATTTTAAACCTTTGAACTGTAGGGCCTAAAGCTTATTTAAAGCAGCACTATGTAACTTTTGGCACTCTAGCGGTTAATAAACAGAACTGCACACATCCCGCGGAAGAACATTCCAACCGGAGCTACTTCTCTAAGTTTATGTCTATGGCGATTCACGCAGGTATGTGTTACTCCGCAGCGGTGACGACCCGACCAGGCTACAATAGTCCAAATATAAGTACTTATTATAAGTGTACCGTAGTGATTCAGAATAAGACAAAAACGCCGTTTGGAAGATGAATTCATGATGTACTCGCTCATTAAATACATTTAGCAAATTTTGAACACAGAAAAAGTTACATAGTGCTGCTTTAAATTTGTTTAAGGTCAAAGTCCCTTAGAAGCCGGTCTAAAACCTCCTTAGCAGGTATCTTCTTCATACATTAAAACACTGCCCATTTAGTCACCGACTGTGCCCAGCAAGGCAGCAAGTTTTCAGACACTTCCTAAATGGGATCTAATGTCAACCTGACCCACCCTGCTAAATGCACATCGAGCTACACAATAACACTGATGGCAAACACGAGTGTTTCTCATTTAGCCTGCCGAGTTGCTTGTTGTGTTCTTGGTCTTGGCTTTACTGCTCTCCTAAAATCCAGAGAAAATCCCAACCCATCAAGCAGAACAGTAGGTCATTGTGGCAGTAGTGGCTCCCGATGACAAAGGCCCAACAATGAGGTAGAGATGTCTTGGCAGGGACACCCAAGCCAGTAAGACCCTACAATGCTTAAGGAAGAGAAACCCATCTGTTCACACTTGCTTTGATTGGGTTTATCTCACCGAAAGAGCCATCCATTCCAGGAGCCAATCACATTCAGGCCCGGCTCCTTTGTGATGCGCTCACAGGTTTCTTGGCATCTGGTGCTGGGTTTCTTGGCTGTGGAACGCGGGTGTATTCAGAGAAGCTCAGCGCTGGGACTATTCGGGTTTCATAGAGCGATCAAAAGAGTGACAGAAACCCTGTGATGCTGTGGTCGGTTACTGCATGAGAATGAATGGTTACCTCACGCTGCGAGCAGCCGTTGATCCTTCAGAAATCATTATAATATGCTGATTTGGTGCTCAAGAAACATTTTTTACTATCATGATAAAGATTTTTATTAAAAAAAAAGTTATTTTTGTGGAAACTCTGGATTCTTTGATGAACAGAAAGTTCATAACAGATTTTTTTGCAATAGAAACCATCCTAAATGTACTGTCGCATTCAATCAATTTAATGCATAATTGCTGAAAAAAAAGTATTTACTGATTATAAAAAAATATTATTTCTTAATTATTTTAAACCTTTGAACTGTAGGGCCTAAAGCTTATTTAAAGCAGCACTATGTAACTTTTGGCACTCTAGCGGTTAATAAACAGAACTGCACACATCCCGCGGAAGAACATTCCAACCGGAGCTACTTCTCTAAGTTTATGTCTATGGCGATTCACGCAGGTATGTGTTACTCCGCAGCGGTGACGACCCGACCAGGCTACAATAGTCCAAATATAAGTACTTATTATAAGTGTACCGTAGTGATTCAGAATAAGACAAAAACGCCGTTTGGAAGATGAATTCATGATGTACTCGCTCATTAAATACATTTAGCAAATTTTGAACACAGAAAAAGTTACATAGTGCTGCTTTAAATTTGTTTAAGGTCAAAGTCCCTTAGAAGCCGGTCTAAAACCTCCTTAGCAGGTATCTTCTTCATACATTAAAACACTGCCCATTTAGTCACCGACTGTGCCCAGCAAGGCAGCAAGTTTTCAGACACTTCCTAAATGGGATCTAATGTCAACCTGACCCACCCTGCTAAATGCACATCGAGCTACACAATAACACTGATGGCAAACACGAGTGTTTCTCATTTAGCCTGCCGAGTTGCTTGTTGTGTTCTTGGTCTTGGCTTTACTGCTCTCCTAAAATCCAGAGAAAATCCCAACCCATCAAGCAGAACAGTAGGTCATTGTGGCAGTAGTGGCTCCCGATGACAAAGGCCCAACAATGAGGTAGAGATGTCTTGGCAGGGACACCCAAGCCAGTAAGACCCTACAATGCTTAAGGAAGAGAAACCCATCTGTTCACACTTGCTTTGATTGGGTTTATCTCACCGAAAGAGCCATCCATTCCAGGAGCCAATCACATTCAGGCCCGGCTCCTTTGTGATGCGCTCACAGGTTTCTTGGCATCTGGTGCTGGGTTTCTTGGCTGTGGAACGCGGGTGTATTCAGAGAAGCTCAGCGCTGGGACTATTCGGGTTTCATAGAGCGATCAAAAGAGTGACAGAAACCCTGTGATGCTGTGGTCGGTTACTGCATGAGAATGAATGGTTACCTCACGCTGCGAGCAGCCGTAATGTTGAGTTAGAGTGTCCGGCTTTCAACCTTACAATGCACATTTTGCCACTACATAACTCCATGACACCAAAAAATGCTGCACATAGACAACACACTCTCATGCTTACAAAGGATTGATGGGATATTTGACCATTTCTATGCAGATTATGTAAAAAATGTTGTAGTGAGAGGTTTGCAAAAAAATAAATAAATCTCAATTTTTAAATATTTTTGTAGCTGCTCTGTTTTAAAGTGGATGAATGTTCAGTCACCATTCCTTTTATGCTCCAGGGAGGACTTTACAAATCAGAAACAATTTCAGAGCATAAACCACCTTCTAACTGGGCAGACAAGGTGTTAAAGCAGCAAGCACATTCCTCTGGCAACAAACTGAGACATCCTGCTCTGAAGTATGACGTTAATCTATTCCAGTAGAGAGCATTTTATTACTCCTTAACAACAGAAGGCTGCAATCAAATTTTGTTATGTAACTTGAAACCCGAGGATAAACGATTTCCAATGTTCTTGGTTTTTCAAAAACATAAAATTCAACTTTGATTCACCTCAAGTCCCTTTTTCGTTTCTGAACTGAAAGACAAGAGATTCCATTTTTGATTTTCAAGAAAAAGAATTCAGAATGAACCGATAAACAGAAACCTTATTTTACTTTAATCAAGGTGATTGGAGCTATTTCCATGTGCCAAATAGTTCTGTAGTCCTTGTAATAAAACACGGATGACAAAAGAAATTCTACTATTGACTACCGTCTCAGCAGAAGCAAACATCTGCGACATATGGACCTGTCTGCGGAATCAAACACAAGCGGTTAACGATATGTGAGATAGACGACCGCTGGACATGAGCTAAATGAAGTAAGCAAAAGTTATTTAAAAGTTTTAGTAGTATGACGATAAGCGTCAAATCGACAGAGATTTCATGTAGATTATATCCACACAACTTTCAGTGGGCAGTAGAGTTATTAATACTTGGATGAATGACAAAATAAAAAGTATGACAGGCTTGATAGTAATAAAAAGTTATTAAAAGTGCAATATACCACGAAAAGAACTCAATTCAGTCAGTCGGATTGACTGCGGATTTCTGTTTCGCGTGCTTTCCGCCTTGTCGTGTGCACTTACCAAAATATCCATCTTGGAAAGTATTCAAACACAACCCGTTGTGTCTTAAGTGAACAAACCGCTTGGGGGGAAAACAGTTTGGGACATGTGTCAGTATTGAATCCACACATTACTGTAGGTCTACTGTAGTATCGTCAATATTAATGAAACAACAGCAGCAACAGCGGCAAAAATAAAAAGCACTGTTTGAATGTTGTATTTATTTGTCCTGTTGTCATTTGTTTCTTTTCAAAATAAACAAACTTTATGTTTGTTCTGTCATTTATGACTATTGTGCATCTAGCATAATATATAATATGGTAAATGTCCTATCTTAATTATTAAAAAACATTGCACATTTCTCGCAGTGTGCCGTTTTCCTGTTTATCAGCATGATTGCAAATGTGATACTGATATTATTCAACAGAACAAAAACAGACAATGTTGACAACAGTGTCACTTAATATTAACTTCTTGTTTGTTGAACTGTTTCGAATATAACAAAATAATCCAAACAAATCCAGAGCAGAAGTGTTGTCCATCTTCAGGCAACACAGTGGAGTTTCATTATTGAATGAATCAGTTTAATGAATGATGAATCAGCTGCTTTGAATGAATTGTTTTAACAAATAATTAATTAAAACAGTGACTTGCTACCAATTTCTTGGGGTTCTAGTCTCATATTCAAAGCATAATTTTATTTTTTAATATTATGTTATTTTAATTTAATCAATTTCTTTCACTGCTGTGAAATAACCACCCAGCAAAATAGTCTAATTATTGTTATCAACAAAATCCCAGAAAATTATGAGATATCATTTTTTGTTAAATATCGCTGAGCTCTACTGTTGTTGACATTTTTCAAAAGTACTATTTATTTCTTTGAGAAAAATTACTGAGTGCACTTTTTTGATGCGGTGCTTTTGGACATGTCTCTTGGACAATGCTCATAAGTCAGTATGTTGCACAGTACTGCCATTGTTGAGACCCTGTCACTGTGATTGACAGTCCATACAAAAACAAAGCCCTCTTGCACATCCAGCTCACCGTTTCTCCTTTCATTTCCTCTGTACTTCCAGAATCTGAAGAATAACAGAAGCTGAGAATCCAGGAACATACAGTAGAGAGAAAACAAAGAGCTTTCAATCCAAGAGGCCAGATTAGCTTCTTAAACTCAAAGATATGTTTATTTATTTAAGAAGCGACCCAAAGCCTCAAATTCCTTCAAGCTAGCTAATGTAAGGAGAACAGAGCAGAACTCAGTCCCACTTTGGGATTTGATGGATTACAGGCCCAAGGGCAGCACGGTGACATAAAGCTCCTTCGGGAAGCAGAGGGGCGCATGTAACATCACCAACACTGAGATCTTCCCATTCTGAGGGTTTGCTTTAGCTCTTCATGTGCTTGTCGTGGACTGGTTGGGAGAGAGGAGCAGAAGAGGCTACAAAAATGTATCATGTTTCATCCACCGCCCACCAGACATGATAGTTTGCTGGAGAGATTACATCGGTGTCAACTACTTGTTGGGACGATGGAGGGCTGAGGAGAGCAGCCAAACTGCGTAGTCTACGACCGCTTTGCCGATGAGCGCTGCAGACATCAGACCGTGGCGGTGGGACTGGGGGAACGCCAATGTGAGCATTTGTGTTTTGAGGTTTTGAGGCCTGTTATTGCAGAACCGCTGGCAAGTCGCTCCGAAACCGTCTGTACAGCTATGAAACGTAATTGGCCTATCATGGAGCTCTAAACTGAAGTGCAGAAATGAGAAAAACAGCAAAAACCACCCTAAGACCTCACAGGAACACAATATCCAGACAATGTATCTCTGAGAAACAAATTAGCTTTGCTGATTTCTACAAGAAATTGATGTAAAGTTATGAAGAGATGATAAAGGTTTTGGGTTTCCAGGCTGAGCCAGAACCACCAAGCAAAAAGCATGCTGCAGTAATACCCAAACAACTACTGACAACAAAAAGCAAAGAGGATATTTTCTTGTACAATGTGTCCTACTTTCTCAGTGCAATGAAACATTCATGAAGCTAGCTCTCAGTAGGCTGACTAACTAACGATTTTGAGAATTGAAGATGTCAAATTGTAATTGACTAAAAAAACAACAACTTTATTTCAACAATTTGACATGATTTTTCTGCCACAAGCTAGTCCATAAAGTGGTGGGGACAAAACCAGTAATGTGGACATGTCCCTCTGTAGATGTCCAGTAGAGAAAGCTGTACCTTTGCCCCACTGTACTGTTAACACTCAAATCAATCTCAAGTGTGGACACGAGGGAAATACTGTTGAGAAATCTACTGTACTGTACGCTATAGATGTGCCACTTCCAGACACACTGTACAACATAAGTATGGATCTGTGTAGGTAGAGATTATGCAACCTTCATGCGGGCAACTGAACCACATCAATCAGAAAAAGATTTTTAACCTGAGGTCCAAATGCAACAAACATAAAAACAGATGCGACTAGTGACTTTAATCTTTAAACCGGCTGTGAACTGTGTCCTTCTACTAGTACTCCAGTGCTTGTTACTTGTGTATAATAAGTGGGCTTGGTATAATAGTTAGGGTTGTGACGGTGAGGAAATTTTCCCACCGGTTAATCGACGTGTGACAACACCGGTAATACCGGTATCACCGTGGGGGCGGGGGCGTTCCCTCTTTTCTTCGCTTTTAAATGGCTTGTAAAAAGCTGTGTGCGCATTTTACTTTCACTTTCAAATAGCAGCAATTCGGCGTAAAGCAATTGTTAGTTTTTAGTTCGTTTGAATTTCCCCTCTTTTCCTCGCTTTCCTTTGATTTTAAATAGCTTAAAAGCGCCGTGCGCATTTTACTTTCACTTTCGAATTAGCGGCAGTTCGGCGTCAATCGCTTGAATGCAACAACAATATACAACGTCAAACTCACTTTTGCCTATATATAAAACATAGAACTTTTATTAACAAAACAAATAAAAATACACCATGCTATAGGGCAGGCTATGCCTAATATAAAATAACAAATAACTTACATAAAGTTTAAAAAGGGATACAAAACTGGAAATAGGCTAAGTAAACATGTATAATATATAACCAAATAAATAAGAAACGTAGAACGTTTATTAGCAAAACGAGTAAGAATGCTTGGAGGCACGGCATATACCTTGATGTAAAAAAAAAATAAAATAATTGACAAAGTTTAAATAAAGTAAAAATCAGCAAACAACGTGGAACCAATTAAATAAGAAACGAATGTTTAAAAAAAACTTCCAAAATCACCTTAGATAAACGGCAAAAGTCAACAGGCTTTTCAAAATCCAAAATATTGCCAAACAAGCACTTTTGCATTTCGTTTCGAAACTAAATCATCCGCGATCGTCTTGTCTGTCTCACCTCACCTCACTCTTCTTGGCAGTCAGCTCGACTCACTCTCCTCACTGGAGAAATGAAATCTGATCTGTGATGCGACTGTCGTTCAGCAGCATTGAGCAGCAGCGTTCAGTTTTTAATTGTAGTGTCTGTTCTTTTACTGAACTAAATGATTTTTATTACTATAAAAAAATCAAAACGACGGTGGGGGTCGGTACCGCGGTGGGCAAGTGACATAACCGGTGTTGCGGCTTAACACCGGTATCATCGTCAGCACCGTCAGCACCGTCTATCGCGGCAAACCTAATAATAGTTTAGTTGTAAATCTAAAGAAACACAAAAGAGTGACTCAGAAGGCTGTTTCACGGCAGCTGGGTCTTCAGCGGACCCTACACGGTAGCCCCACTGAGAGTTGTAATGAGCCGAAAGAAAGCACACCTTCAATCCACAGGAGCAGCTCGGTATAACAACCTCAAAGAGATGAAATGATAAGTGGCAAATCAAGAGGCAGCGAGTGCTTTGATTTACGCCATGCAACCTCTCTTCATTACCTAAATAAATGTGTAAGACAGGATTCGATACTGGAGGCAGACGAGCAGGTAGCTAAGAAACCGATTAGTATTTAAAAGGGAAACTGATGTAAAAAGCTGTTCAAAACTGGTTAATCTCTTCAGCTTGTTAGAGAATAACAGCGCCTAATTAAATTCACATTACTCTGCAGATATTAAAAGCTATTTGATGGCTTTAAACCTGTTTGCTTACAGCGAGAGAATTCAGAATGGCAGAATCCCCTTGCAGTGACGCTTTAAAGCACATGAAACACATTGCTCCCAGATCAAAGCTTTAAACGCTTCCTTCGTTCACCCTGTGAGGTTTGCGTACATGCGCAGACATATAAATAGTCGGAACGGGGCGCATAAATATGCATAATTAATAACAGAATCCCAAATCATTTCAGTGACAAAGTAAATTGCCCCCGTCTTTATTGAAATCATCAGTCACTGGCTGGCTGATGAGTGCCACAGTTTTTCTCTTTCTCTGAAAATCACAAGCAACTGCAAATCACCAGACGTCCAAATCCTGTTTAAACTCATACAGTGTCTTCAAATTACAACATTAGAGACTGCAAATCCAATAAAATTTCATAGCTGGTGATGAAAAACATAAGTATTAAACTGTTAATTCCCAGGAAATACAACATCGAAAACTTTTGAAACCAGATGTGGGTTGTCTTGAGAAACATAAGCACGCTGTCATCCGTGATACGGCTGTGACAAAACAGTCTGTGCGTCACCACCACCTATCGAGTGGGGCGGCAGCAGAAGAGGAGGATGATGGGTAAACAGAGTGCAGGGTGAAGTGAGGAGACCGTGACCTCGCAGCAAGGCTATCGCCGCCACAAACGTTTATGAATATTGCATAACTTTCTTTCACTGGTTTGGCAGCTCGACTTCTGCTGGGAGAGCGATGCGACTCTCTGAGCATATGTTTGGACGTGAATCAAAGAGACAATATTCCGACATGAGGTGCGTCAGTGAGGCATGAAAAACCCTTGATGTGCACAATGGTGAATTTATTTTAATTATGCCAGTGGAGATTTCTAAAATGCTTCAATCTGGCACCGCGAGCGCTGTCAACACAAGAGACGACAACAAATGAGTTTCTCGGTACCACCAAGATTCGTTGTACCATTTGTCTTTTTGATAAAGCTTCTCTCTTTTCGTCTATAAGAATCAACATTAGATTGAATGATTTTTCAAAGAAAGAGCCAAACACAAATGTATTTTCCTCCAAACCAGAGAAAGGAGCAAAGCAAATCAATGAGCAGAATATAAGCCTTCAAATTTATTCTGCATTACTGCAATTCTGTGCTATTGTGTGATCATCTTTTTCATCCACCAAAAGAAAAAAACCCTCCAAAAACTGTTTTGCGCAATTAAATGGCCACTTGTAGCCTCAGGTCAAACATGTCCTCAAAAAAAGCAGTAAACAAACCTAGACAAACTGAAACAATTACTGAATTACACCATCCTCCTACTCGCTGCAGTAAACAAACCAAAAAATGCAAGATGATTAAAGGAGTATTTGTTCTATGTGTCTGTGGTAATCAATTTGACCTGTTGTTCATCGTGAATTTTTAAAGCGATGTCATTTCAAAAACATTCTACAAAATACATTGCCTAAACCATGTCCAACAGCAATTTAGTTCTGTTTGCCAAGATGTTTACTAATGCTCATTCGTGGGGTTAGTGAATATACAATTCTAGTTCAATACTAATTCAACTTTTAACTTGTCTCACTCTGTGCTACAGATAAGAATGACACCTCAAATCAGTTGGTGTATTGAAGAGAGGTGTGCCTTTAATTGTTAAACAATTGGGCTTACAATTTTCACCTGTCAGATGATAAAACAAGAAAAAAAAAATCCCACATCTTAGTTTGAGAGGATCAATTAGAATTAGAAGCACTAATTAATTGTTTCTTTCGATGATTTTGGCCCTCCAAAACTATTTCATATTTTAATTAATTCTATTATTATTTTCGGTTGCTGAAATTTAGTTGAATCACTACTAGCAGTAGCAACAATCTAGAAACAACTCCGAATACCTTAACAACCACATAGTAGGGGCATGCGATATTTATCGTCTACCATAGTAGTGTAGTTGTTGTTTTAACTCTATGCCAGCTGACTTTATCGAGTATATCCCTCAAAAAACACATCTTGAGAGTCCAAAAGCATTCAATGCATGATGAAGCCTATTAGAATGCCCCTATAATTAAAGTTATGAAAGCAGAAAATAAACCTGTATGTTTTTTTTTTTTATATTTATAAGAAATGATACTGTTTAGGAATATCAAACAAACAAGACTGCCATTTTCCTAAATATTAGCACATAAGCACAAATGTGATACTGATTTTATACAGCAGTTCAACAAACAAATAAATATTAAGTGAGTTACATTTTAGACAGTGTCTTTTTTTTGTTTCGTCGTAAAAAAATCGTATAAAAAGGAAAAAAAACAGAACAGAACATTTGTGCGTCTCTCTCATAGCAACACTGCAGTGTTCAGTTCCTGAATTAATCTGCTTTTGAACAAATTATTTGAGTCAATGATTCAATGATCCATTCATAAAGACAGTCAACTTGCTTTGTTTCTAAATGAATCAGCCATTGTGAAAGAATCATTTGAACGAATGATTCAATTAATCACTCATTTAGACAGGGACTTGCCACCACCTACTGGTGGTTTTAGTGTCATATTTATTTATCCAAACCAGTACCAGAACAAAAACACACTTGGCAAAATATTGTTTATCGTTATTGAAAAATCCCCCAAAAAATATATAGATACATTTTTTGTCAATATCACACACCACCACCACATAGCAATGCCTCTAGAACAGCAGCATTGTGACGGTGAGTTTTGCACATGCAAGCACCACCCACAATGTCTTCATAATGTCAAAATATAGTTATATTTTGTTGTTTGAACAGAAACCGTTCAAATCATAAATTCATTGACTTTTCAATCTCATCTATGTAATATACATTAGGGGGAAAATCCATTATTGCAGCTCATTCTTCGGAACAAGTACATGTCAAACCAGTCATTCAAAACAGCAAATGTGTCTCTCCTTATATAAGGACATAAATAATTGAAATTGCTTCACTAGCAAACACATATCACCAGAAACAACTGCTAAAGGAATTCACTGTTAACATTCAGAGCTTGCAATTCCAAGTGTCAATCAAATATATGTTAACTATCATCAATATTCATTAAATTCTTTCAGCAGAAGACAAAGACTACTGAGAACGGTGTATAAAAGACAAACAAAAAAAAAGAGAAATTGAAGTGTCTTCATTTTGTTCTTAAACGGACAGCACAGAAAACAATGACTTTAATAAGCACTTGAGGATAAGAGTTTTGTCCAACTAAAGACGAAAAATGTGTTTAAAAGATAAGTGACAAATGAACAGAAAAACAGAGTGTTTTCTCCTCTGTAGTCTGTATTATAATTAAGATGTCCATAAATGCTTTTACAGCGGAAGCCTCTCCTCTTTTGGGTATATGCGTTGCATAATCTTTGTGACAGACAGATTACTGGTATAAGGAAGGGCTTTTTTTTTATATAAAATATTCTTTTGAAATAAGAATGGTTGATATTAATATCAATAATTAATTAAATAATCAGAAATCAAAATACAGAAAAACGCAAGATTCCAATCATCATGTGGAGGTTGCATATTGTTAACAATAATTTAAATATATTTTGGAAAAGCAAGTATTTTGTATTTCCTTTTAATAAATTCAGCCTACTGTGTTTTAATGCATTTAGGCTATGTTTAGTATCTTTACCAATGGTTTTACCAATTATTTTAACATTAATTATAACATACACATAAAAATATAAAACCTTATTTTTACTTTGAATTTCTACACCAACAACAGCAGCAGCATGTAGTGTATATACACTATAATTTAAAAGTTTGGTGTCAGCAGGATTTAAAATGACTGTTTTCTAGTTTAATATATTTTAACATTTTTGTGATAGCAAAGCTGAATTTTCAGCAGCAATTACTCCAGTATTCAGTGTCACACGATCCATCAGAAATCACTCTAATATGCTGATTTGATGCTCAAAAAAACATTTCTTATTATTATCAGTGTTGAAAACCTTTGTGCTGCCTAAAATTTTGTGGAAACTGTGATGCATTTTTTTCAGAATTCATTTATGAGAAAGCTCAAACGAAAAGCATTTATTTGATATAAATGTTTCTAACATAAATGTCTTTACTGTCACTTTTGATTAATTTAATGTATACTTACTGAGGTCACAGAGAGGTCAATGTACCTGCATGTTCTCCCGGTGAGCACTGCCATGATTGTTGTCTGTGATGATACAGAGAGACTGAAGGAAAATCGCATTTACTTTACCACACTAGCACTGTTTGCAGTAGGGCTGTGCGATATGGACAAAAAAAAAAACTATCGCGATTTCTTTGATCAGTTTTGCGATTTCGGTTTTAATCACGATTTTGACACACACAGACATGCTTATTACTACATTTCCGTGTCAATCCATGTTCATTTTTACCGCGAATAATGCTTTGTCACTCTAATTCAGCGCGTGTAGCACAGCAGAAATAGATTCCGTGCGGAAACGATTGCAGCATGACTGCTGCAGACGCACCGCTCCTGGAGCGCACTGCCGGACCGCAATCACGTGCAGTGTGAACGCTCTGATCCGTTAACATGGGCACGGAAAAAATACGCACCACAGACGGAGTGTGTGAACCTGGCGTTACGTTTGTATGCCCGCCCGGTCTGTTCTGTTCTCATGCTCCATTTAGGCGCGCTGCATTCTGATTAGTTCGGATAGCATACTGCGGGAGGTCGGGGGCGTGGAAAATCGTGCTATAAAGCGATTTAGAAATTGCGCAACTTCAAATCGCGATTTTATGACGATTTCGATTAATCGCACAGCCCTGGTTTGCAGTCAATGCAACTGTTAATTATAACGCAATGCTCTAACACCTGAATATGCAAAGCCTAATAACTAAATTAAGGGTGTGCCTGTGTTGCCACAGCTTGTGTGATTGTATAATATTAACGAGTGTGCTGATTCTTCTTAAATTGACTAGTCAAACAAAAAGCTTAAGCATTTTAATTATTAACAACAATTAAACGTTGATTAATCATTAGCGTCCCTATTTAAAATTACCAAAAAAAGTCTAGTAGAATTCAGATGCGATATCCGCAAAGTGCATGTGTGTTAAAGCGTGGAACGCCCATCTTGATTAGGGTGTAATTCAACATGAATAACACCTATTGTTTGGCTTGGCTCACAGAGTGACAGATGTACCGAGATTAAAGAATGTCACAATATTCCTCTCTTCGTGTGACTGTGTATTTGGGCCACACTTTCCACACAAACCCTCACTCTCTGCAGGCAGTGAAACAGCCTAAACAGTCTGGCTCCGGTTGGAGCCCATTGCTTTAGACAGAGAGAAAGAGAGAGGGAGAGAGAGAGAATTAGACGTCAGTGATTAATGCATTCCACAGCACTGCTCTCCCGCAGCATAAAAGAATGGTACAGACAGTAAGAAGTCCTAAGACCTTAAAAATAACAACCAAAACATGCCCACAAAACCTACAGATGTAAACACCATGGCGTCCATTATAACTTCACCTTCTAATACACATACAACTACTCTTACACATTTACTTTTTTTTTAAATAACACAAGAACATTTACAAAGGCGGTCAGCTGACGTCAATCCTCATTTGCATATAAATGAGGGAGTGGAATGCTGATCTCTATCTACAGCCTGGCAGTGACCTAATAGAGCCGACTGGAGAGATTTCCTCATAAACCCATCAGACCTGCTGACACACACACACACACACACACACACACACACACACACAAACAGAGGGCTTTCTTTGTAAATTAGCAAAGTAGCTATACTAGCTGATTGGTGATACTTATCAATGAGATGTACTTTCTTTTACTGGTAAATGTTTTCTATCTTATTTTATTTATTTGTTTATTTATTTATTTTGAATTAATGTATCATTTTATGTATTCATTATGTATTCAACATTTTTTTTTTTTTTTACATTGTTGATTTTTTTTTTTTTATGTTTTTCACCTCTTCCTGATTGTTAAGTTTTGTGTAGATGTTCTTTAATGTTCTCCTTAATTTTTGTTTTTATAAAAAAAAGAAAGAATAATAATTAGGCCATTGTGATGTTGCTAGGTAATTTTCCCCGACTGCCATAGTAGTAGTGTAATTGCCATAGTAGAACTGGTCATCCTCTTCAGTTGTACATGTACCACCCTGACACTGGCTTCAATAAAGAATATAAGCATTAATGTGCGATAAAAATGCCAGAGTAAAAAAAAGACAGAAAAGAAAACAAAAATAGAGACAGAAAGAAAAATAGAGAAAAAGAGACCGAATGCCTTTGGGCCAAGTAATGTTTTTTTTTTTCATGAGAAAACCACCAATGTGGCTGGCCAATTCCCCCTTAGGCTACGAGAACCCAGCTTTTTGAAACAATAACCCTGGTGGAGCTATTGCAGGATGGCTTGAGAAGTTGCACCTTGGGGAGTTAGACTTCCATTTAGAGGTTAGGGGAAATATTCTGACAGTTCTGAAGGAGATGTTCCGCTCCAGAGGACATGGATGAAAGCTATAAAAGGTGGGATCCAGTGGGTTTGGCAGAGCTGCTTCTGGGTCAGCTCTGACTTAGCTGTTAATAATTTTAACTTAGCTATTAATAAAGTTTGATATTGAATGGAGAAAACCAATCGAGGATCAGGGTTGTGGGGTAACCAAAAACTAGGACACTGTACTTTTATGAACTATTATAATCTTACATAAAAATCAGATGATAAAAATCAGACATCATTCAGCCTTTATCAATGAATGCCTGTTTTTTAAGGGATGGTTCACCCAAAAATGAAAATTCTGTCATCATTTACTCACCCTCGTGTCATTCCAAACCTGTATAACTTCTGTGGAACACAAACACATTTAACCTAATGTACCTTTTAGCTTTTGTACCTTTGGGTACCGCCCCAGAGTGACAGCTTTGTACCTTTTTTTTTTTTTTTCTAAGAGTGTACAGACAAAAAAAAATAACACTTGAGAAATGTGTGTTCCACAGATGAAATCTAGTCATACAGGTTTAAAGCGAAATTAGAGTAAATGATAGCAGAAGTTTCATTTTTTGCTGAACGCTCTCTTTAATAGCATAAAACTATTTATTGTCCGCAGGTTCATTTCTGAAAATAGCACTAATGAGCACGTCAGCATATGAACTGAAGCAAAAGGAAACACTGTTCCACAAAGGACACTGTATCACATTACGCTACCACTCTACAAGTTACAGCTGAACGATAACAACATTAACATTTAATTGGAAAGCAATCTGGGTATTTTTGTCATAGCTGCACTTGAGGGAATGCGAGCAGGAGAAAGTAGGCAGGCAGACTGGGTTAAAGTTTTATTGAAAGGGACCACTCATCAAGATACTAACGTAGCCGCCTGGAAACATTCGTCAGATTATCATAACTGAGGCAATGTATGCAGACAGCCGATTTAATTAAGATAAGACCAGAGTGCTAAGTGTTAACAAACACCATGATAGCAAATGGATGCAGGATATCTGCACTCTCCTGAAATAAAAAGCATCAATATTTATACAGCCAACACCTTGTATATATGGCCATTCACATATCAGACATCACTCTGATCAAATCTAGATTAAAAAGAAAAAAGTAAAATATGTGGTATTTAAATTGGTAAATGGTATTTAAAGGGGTCATATGATGCGATTTCAATTTTTGTAGCACTTTGGAGTGTTACAAGCTCTTGGTGCATAAAGAAGATCTGTAAAGTTGCAAAGACTAAAGTCTCAAATCCAAAGAGCTTGAGGTATTCGGCCAATCACAACGCACTGGATAGCTGGCCAATCAGAGCACACCTCGCTTTTTCAGACCGATGAGCTTTGTAAAAATCGACGCATTTCAAAAAGGCGGGGCATAGAGGAGAAACAATAATGTACAGTATGTGAAAAATAATGTTTTTTTTTTACTTTAAACCGCATAAACATTTCATTACACCAAATACACAAAATAATGTTCTTTTTAGCAACATCACATGACCCCTTTAAAGAGTCTGTGGAATAAGATAAGATACTAATCTGCGAGTACACTAGTATCTTATTGCTTAGAAAAGTAATAATACTTCTCTCTTCAACAAGCTATTTGATTTCTCATTCAGGTACATTGCACCACAGGTGCAGCATAAACAACACATGAGAGTTTAATATTTAGGGTTAGGGGTTTCTTCAAATCCCTAACATTAAGTACGAGCAATAAATGTAGTCATACTTGTCTTGGCAAACACCACTAATTAAGAAAACACAATGCTTGCAACCCATTTGGAAAGCATTTCTTTAAGCTCTCCGCAGGGAGTGGTGTCGTCTTTACCAGGAATACAAAATTAAATGTGACTCCAGAGTAATGTTAGCTTGCTTTGAGACATTCATGTTTCCACTTCGCCAACTCATGCAGAACACATGCACAGACATGCTACGAAACAGAAAATTAAGGGCAACTTCCAACATGCAGGTCAATGCTTAAACAGTAATTACAAGAGAGAGAAAGTAGGAGGGAGAGAGAGGGCGTCAACATAGACGGAAGAACATCAGAGGAGAGAGTGGATAAGCAATGGAGAGAGACACTTGGCAGTGGGGTGTGATGGGAACTGAACTTTGCTCCAGGCATAAAGCAGACTCATCATTATCCAAAGAATTTTTACTAGCTTTCCTTAGTCAGCGCTAAAAACACAGGCTGGGCTCTGATTTTTCACAGACAGAGGCTGCGTTTCTTTTAGTGACAGCAAGTCACACTAGACATCATTTTTAATTTGACAAAAACGAGTCTGTGAAAGACAGAAGTTCAATATGTCATGCTGTCCTAAGGCTGGGCGTCATATCTAAAAGCTCCGTTTTTGAGATTTTTTGGTCGACTTGAACATTTTAAAGAGACATATTTTCAACTTTTTTTCAAATGGAATAATCAACAACCAAGTACACAACTGTCTGTCATTTTCAAAGTGTCATCAAATGAAAAAAGTATAGCATGCCAAACAGAACACAACAGTACAATGTATTTTCAACTTTTCATCAAATGAATGATTGACCCAGGTACAAAATTGTACAATGTATTTTCAATTGACTGAAATCATCTGAGAAAATTTTAGTCGGACTAATGACTTTGTTTTGGTCCAACTGAAATCAAACTTTTAATTAAATTTTCTACTACAGTATTAAAGCAGCCAGGGGTTAAAGTTCTCTGGTTAACTAGTTAAACCTGGTGTAGGATCCTGGTGCACCATGAGTAAAGAGTGAATTATGTAAAAGTGTTTTTCATTTTAAAGATTTATCTTGCTGAAAAGGATAAGACATTATTCAAACAGAGGACAATGTAGTGCAAATCCCCTCCACGTCTGTCAATATAGCTAGCACCAATGTACAGAGAAAGAAATCAGACAATACACCTGCATACCAGGCAAGCCGAAGAGCATTCCATGTGCTTTCTCAGATTCAGGCCGGTGTTAATCAGCAGTTTGGGCTGAGACCGTTGGAGCATGCTTGGCCCTCCCCACCGGGGGCCTCTGTGTATGGAGCCCATTGTCTTCCAACATTAACAGACACAGAAGCATGAGTCACCTTCAAATCGTGTCTAGGCATTACCTACCTCATCCAATCAGAATGCTGGGAAAGGTGAAGACCAAGCACCTCTACGGCAACGTCGGCATGTGAAGGTGAAGCCTAACTGCGGTCTCATGGTTGGGATTTCAGAAGTTTACCCAAAATAAACAAAAAAAAAACACTTCTTAATGTGTGTCTAACAAAAACACAGCTGGTCTTCCTTTGGTTGACGTGGGTAATTAACGCCCACTAGTTATATTAGTGTTAAGTACATACTCCCTAGCTATCATTGGCCAACAACAACTTAGAGTTTACCAAACCCTAAAAAATATGACAGAAAACAGTCAAAACATATGATTATGAGTGAATCACATGCAAGGCACATAATAATCATCCAGTCAGATTGTTAGCAATAGCTAGAAGAATGCTAAAACAAAGGTATTAGCCAATCTTTGATATCACATTCGCCGCTGCTATTATAATAAACAGAGACTGGTAATGTAAATAGGCCAAAGTCGTCTCTCCAGTAATAAAATATCGTGTTTTTCCATTAGCAGATGTAAACTAAGGACAGTAACTTCATTAGAGGAAGTATATAAGGTCATCTGGCTGGCATCTGACACTGAAGTAAATAGGGAGAGTGAAATGTAATATTATTGCCGTTGTCTGTCGCATATCCTGAGTCTGGTGCTTTAGTTGTAATTGGCTCTGTCCCAGTTGAGGGGATGAATGTTTAGATCTCTCATTCTCTGTCCTCCTCTCTCATTTAGACAAAACCCACATAGTCAGTCTGTGTTTACTAGACAGTGCAGTTTATTTCTCTGTTCCAAATTAATTGCCTACTGCATACAGGCAGCTGCCTTCAAAGTTAGTACTCTAACTATTATGAAACCTTATAATTTACTAATTTGGAACACTCTACATTACAGTGACTCAGACGATGTGACTCAATATATTTCAATAGAGTCTGGCGTTAACATGTTGCAAAGCTAAAAGGGTGAAACCATTTACAAAAATTATTTAAAAATGTAAAAATGCATGGCACATACACAAATACTGATTAGAAGAAAACGATCTACTTCCAGTTTTGTTTATTCACACTTTCAGTACTGAACTTGAATGTATTTTTTCACTGAGCTTGTCACAATGCAACATGGGATTGCATTCTCCTTCATATAGAGAGATCGTTAGACGGTTATATGAGGAATAGAGGTTACGATTTCATAATGTAACAGAAGTAGCAACAGATCTTTTGTTTCTCATTGGGGGTGAAACAAGAACAGTGAAACAGACTCTGAAAACCTAAGAAAAATAAAATTGGGCATTTAGGATGAGCATGAGCAGACAAGAATAAACAGTTTGTCTGAAAGTTAAACAAGTCCAAACTCCAATTGCAGAATCAACAGAGAGAGGTCGAGGAGGGGAGGATGGGGAGAAAAATAAAAAGCTCAAAGAAGAATGCAGAAGGAAGCCTTTAGAATCAATACGGACATGATGAAAATTCAAGATGAATATCCCGTGAAAACAGGGCTGTGTGATGGATATGCATCATTTAGGGCCTGACTCTCACTGAAGAAAGGACAGAAAGGGCCATCTTGCAGAATACCTGACAAAAAATAAATAAATGAGCTAGGAAAACCAATCAACTGTGAACAAAAGCTGGAAACTCTAAACTACTGAAGGTGTATTATCTAAGATGAAGATCAGACAAAGATCAATAGGTTTAAAACAAAGTTTAAAGGGAGGTTTGAGTTACAGTAGGAAAGGAAATTAAATGGGAGGAAAAAGGGGAATTCCTAAACTTTAATCTTAATGTCAATCCATTACTAGAAGCAGGATACAACCCTTTCTTTCTTTCTCTGGGCAACAGCAACCCATCTGGAATATCAACCCTGTCAATCATCAGAGCAACATGCCAATCAAAGATAGATCACTCACTGCATGACTGACCCTGTGATCCCAATCTATGCTAGTTCATTTAAATAAACAGAGACAACAGGTCTTAAATTAACAAGAATATAGTCATTATGGTTTAAAAATAATCATGAGACAATAACTCACAAAATAGCCTTACGCTCAGACCAAACCTAAAGCCTGCAATAACTACTTTGAAGAGAATGCTGAACAATAACAGTTGGCTTTTTGTTGGCATGAATTTTCAGGGACTGTCATCAATATGTAGCCGGCCTTTCTACAAGTTTTTCGTGAAACACCCCGAGTAAACCCTCACAAGCTAAAGTTTGGGTGAGTTCATTAAGTCTGGTCCATAGAGAGCAGGATTAGGTTGTTCACACTGATTACTACCGCTCAATGGAGCAGGAAGTGCAAGTAAGCAGTTGCATCGTTCACAAATGATCCCATTTCACTTTTAAATGTTTAGAAAGGAACAACTTAAAGTCAACTTGTTAAGGCATTCACAACCCATTGTACTAGAGGTCTGCGCGGAACTGTTTTTTTAGTCCCGCTCCCGCAAGGTTCTATTCCGCACCCACCCACTCCCGCTATATATTCACTCTTTGTTCACCCGCTGTCCGCTTAGAATAATTTTCTTCCCGA
>NW_015558595.1:1111656-1112059 GCF_001515605.1 Sinocyclocheilus anshuiensis | reverse complement strand
AAAGTGTCAGAGAAAATAAAAATGTTGTACAAAAATTGTATTTCTTATTTTTATTCGTCTTGTCAGGATACAAATCGTTTAACATTGACAACACAATAGAGAAAAAGTAAAAATAAAAATGTAGGTTGTACAAAAATAGCCTATTAGCTATTTTTATTCGTCTTGTCAAAATACTAAATTCGTTTGACATTTTTCTGTTAACACAGTAGGAAATGTGTCGCAGAGAAAAATAAATAAATAGGACATCTTTCATTTAAAATTATAGGTTAAGTAAAATATAAACAAAACCGAGTTGAACGTCCTTCAATGAAAGCGCATCCACACTTTGCTCCATCCTTATTCTGCTCTGTCACTCATCGACAACCTGCCTGTTCTGTCTGAGGGCCGTATATTTACCACAGGT
>NW_015558595.1:1110126-1110948 GCF_001515605.1 Sinocyclocheilus anshuiensis | reverse complement strand
GGTACAGCCTGCTCTGAGCATCGTTATGCACATGCTGCGCACAGACCCCGCAAATAAAACGCGTGACGTTAAAGCATGCGTGCAGCGTGTGCATAACAGTCCTGAGCGCAAGCTGTACCCTACTGGTGGTGGTCAGTAAGAATAAAGCGCAGATATGCTATTCTAAATGGACATCGAGAAAGGGATATTATATTGTTAGACCGCCCGCTCCCGTTCAAATTACACCAGAGTTACCGACCGCTACCACGTTTTATTCAGGAATTTAATCCCGTGGCGCAAAAAATCCAGTCGGGTCCCGTGGTTCTCTACATTGTACTTCCTTTAATATGACAAATTTCAGAGAGAAAAAAAATGTAGGTCATTGAGAATTGATTAGAACATGAAAAAGATAAGTCATAGCAGAATTCCACCAGGTGGTTATCATTTAAGGGACGCTGATGATGTACACCAAAAAAGATCTTGAAAAAAAATAGTAATTTTGTAATCTTTCCTTTAAAATTTATAAACTTTGTCTTTGGAATAATGTGCACCAATTAAATCACACACACCTTAAAAAAAAAAAAAAGATTTCATGATGACTTTAATACTGTCCAAGACAAGGCCTACCAGAAATTATTATTATATAATAATTATTATTATTATATATTAATAATTATTATTATTTGATGATGCGATGTCATTTATGTATAGCCTAGGGTAGGGCTTCACTGCACCGTCAACATAATCCTTTAAAGGAGACATATTATGCCCCTTTTTACAATATGTAATAGAAGTCTCTGGTGTCCCCAGAATGTGTCTGTAAAGTTTCAGCTCAAAATACCC
>NW_015558595.1:1096769-1109815 GCF_001515605.1 Sinocyclocheilus anshuiensis | reverse complement strand
CCATTACAGCTGGTACCTGCTAAAAACATCTGTTTTGGTTCTGATTATCATGTTTATCGCGCTGAAATCATGCGTTTTAAACCATATGAGTTTAAACTTCTGATATATGGTTTTCTGGGAGCACACATTCGAAGCACACGGACAGAAAGTGGCTGTCACAGCATGTGAGTACTAAACTAAGTTCTCATTCACACACAAGTTTACGTTAAAAACACACGAGTTACAAAAACAGTCGGTTATGTCTGTGAAGGTAAACAGCTGGGAAATAAATCACGTTTATTTTAGATCTGTGTGGCAGCAGCAATATACAGTAAATAAATCAATAAATCCACTGCTCTCTTGTCTCCTCTGAGGCTGGGACTCTAAATAGTGTTCTGTGCTCATCTGTGCAGCCAAATACAGAACAGTTAGCATGTTTTGCTCAAACTTTCGCCATGTCATTAGAGCTGGTACACCGTTGTCGCCTGTGAAATCAAAATTATGGCGCCGTGAGTGGAAGTTTACAGATTAAGGGGCGGTAATATTATAATGAGATCCCTTTGCCACATCACCAAGGGAGCAAAATCAGACGCGCTCGTTTTCTCAGACGCTTGCAGAAAAAGGCTTACGAAAGCAAAGTTACTGGGTTAACCTATTTCACGTTTCCTTGGTTGGTAGATGCACCGGGGACCTGATTATAGCACTTAAAACCTGGAAAAGTCAGATTTTCATGATATGTCACCTTTAAGCACGAAGTTACCTGTCACTTATGACAATAAACAGTACTCAGCTCTGGGCGTGTGAACATTATCAACATTCCTGCACCTGATTCTATGATTGTTTGGTTGATAACATGCTGTTGCTAAAGCACCATAGTTAATCTGCAGCATAAATGTAATGACTGATATTCCAGGCAATGATGTAGAGCTGCCACATCACCCTAAACTCATCCCCTGCTACAAAGGAAATCCAGTGGTTGGGAACAATGACTCTGCTCCTGTTTGCTATCTTTGAAGCCTCTTCTGACTCACGCTTCTGGAAGGCCTGAAGATTAGCAGGTGTTGACCAGGGAGTTGACCCCCCCTAAGCTCTCACGTCAATTGTGGTCTAGAGGTTAACAGGCATGGCCCGAACAAAGGCACGGAAACAAGACCTTGTGCCCGTCAAGGTGAAAGGCATATTTAAGCACTTGCCCAATCACACGGTGAAGGCTGATAAAGGTGAACACCTCCAGCATAGAAACTTACACAACAACTGCAGGACAATTCAAATGAATGGGTTGAGAAATAGCAAATAGATAGTGAGGTGAATGTATAAATAGTGTGGGTAATGTTTATATGGTTGCCATTTAATGGGACGCTACATTTTATTCAAAATTCATTGGATATTGACTAAATATATTTTGGTATTAATAAGAAATAGGCAATAATGAACTTCCTGTCATCCTCTGATTCCTATTCTTTCCAACAACAAAGCATTTGAATTCAAACTAAGTTATAATTACAACATAATAAGTGGGAAGTAGGACATTTCTGATAGCACATGAAGGCAGCATGAGAATGGGGCAGTGATGTGAGAAGGTCAGCCTAACGGATAGGACTACTTCAACTGTTATGTAAAAATTAATTCCAAGAAAACTAGAGGTATGTGCTTCGCAGGATAACCTTGTGGCAGCATAACTGTTGTTCTTTTAGATAATTCTTGATCAAGCTCTCACTGTCCATGGACATTTGGTAGCACATTTTCATTTGATGCCCTGAGTTAAATTTCAAAGCGTCTCTGCTCTTCTTTTCTCTTTTGATGTGTCCACAGATACTCTTCCTCAAAGCAGGTCTCTGGGGATTGTATTTGGCTTCCTCAAACACTGAGGTATGTGGTATGGAAGAAGTTGTGGAACTTAGAAATGATTCACATTCTTTAAGGCCTTTGGTCAAACAAATCATACCAGTTAACAAGCAGAGTCAAGACACAAATGCCACTTTAATGAAGGAAAGTCAACTTAAATCTTTAATCAAGCTTAGAAATGCATACAGTGATAAAAGGTCATGTTTCTTAATTGTTCTGCACATTTCTACATTCTTTAAGGCTGTTATTCCATAATGTGACTCAAAACAAGGAGAAGATGATAAATGGTGTGTTTTATTTCAATGCCCCACTGGCATTCGGTGTCATAGCTTGGCAACTATGCAAACATTTATTTGAGATCAAAGTCTAAGGTGTAACCATGGAGATACTGGAGAACTTATAACTATGATGACAAAGCCTTGGGTGAACTGACAAAAATATGAAAGCAACTTGGAGCTGTGCTTGTCTTTGCAAAACTTGCCACCACTGAGCTACGAAGTTGTATGGAAGGAGACAAGGAATTGCTATGCAACTGCTAAGGTGTTGTGAGTGGATTTTAGTGTGCTGCTATGCAGTTGCTAGTGTTTTGGCTGTTTCTATGACATTGCTAAGTAGTTGCCAGGGTTTTGTGAGTGGTTGTTTAAAACAAAAGAGTCCACATCAAAAGAGTCAACATCAAAATCTCTATAGCTATGTTTCCATCACCCCGTTTTAATGCGCATTTTGAAGTATTGCATGAGAAACGAGTGATTGAAATGGCAAATTTCGAAAATAAATCCCTTAATTCGTAAAAATGTTTTTACGCTCGCTTGAGGTGGTTTTTGACTTGTGCGTAAAAGGGTTAATGCGAATAATGGGAGATGGAAACGCATTTTGCGAATAAATCCAGCAGGAGCGTTCAAAAAAGTCATGTGACTTTGCGCTATGGGACAGCATAACCTGACTAACCAGCGGACTGATTTTGTTGCACAGCATCTGAAATGTTGTCATGGTCATTCTGAAGTGCCCAAGCAAAGTCTGTCGTCAAACTATTTATGTATAACTGCCTCCCAGAATGGTCTACCACGACTGCGTTCCCAAACAGCTGACTTTCAGCACCGAAAGCTAGACCGCATTTATTGTGTTTCGTCTGCTCACTCAAAGCGTAAGTAATTTATTATATTTGAGAATTATTATATTCAGTGGCTTCTCTTACTTTTCTTATTTAGTGCCAGTTTATCAGGAAGTGGCGATTTTGTTCTCTTTGACTCGTTGGATGGAAACAGTGCTTGTTCGCAAATGTTTTATGCGATATTCCAATTTTGTGCATAAGTTAAATTCACAACTTTGGATGGAAACCCGGCTTATGATAGTCTGCTCTCTAGATATGGTTCAGGATCCTCCTTCAATGCAAGTACTTTCAATGTACTTCACTTTTCACTCGTTTCATTATACGGCAAACAAAATCCAGATTATTTAGAAAAGTAACAGCACTGATAATCAGTTTGATTTACTTTTCTACTCTAAAAAAAATAGCACCAAACAACACATTACCAATGTACGTTTAACAGGAAACATTGGTATCTGCAGTGCAAATGATCTAAATTATATTTCAATTTTAAAAGCAATATTCACATAATTTAACTTTTTTTTTTGTTACAGAAATGGTTGAAACATTTCATTGTACACTAAATTAACATTATTAAAATATTGTTGTAGTAATTTTTAATGTTGTAGCCTAATAATTATTTTGTCATCACTCCATAATTGTGCCAGAAATACAACAATAATTCAAAATTGGTTCTGAATATGCTTAAAGGACACTTAAAATTATTGGTCATAAAAACAAACATATATGTATAAACATAAAAAAGAATATCACTCTTAAAGCATACCTTCCTCAACATTACTCATTGGACATAATTTATGTCCAAATAAACAAACAGTGCGAGACGAGATGAGTTACATCAATAACTTTAATACTCATAAGGTTAAGGGTTCATTCAAATTGCCTTGACATGAATACTGCATGAATACTAAAAACAACTGTGGAGATATGAACTACTGTAATAATGACTCAAATATGTTATTTTCTGTGTTTCTGCTCTTTGCTCCTATAATAAACAAGTATCTTGTATCAGGTGAAACTGATTTGAGATCCTGAAATACCAACTTATCAGCATGCTTTACACCACATGACAGAAAGAGAAAACAGACACAGTGAGAGATGGAGGGGGACAAGATCAAAGGATGATAGTAAGAAAAGAAAAATAGAAAGCAAAAAGCGAGCTGGTTTGTCTTGTAGTGCAATGGTGAATGTAAGCAGAGAGGCTAATGCCTAATCACGCAGAGTGGCCTGGTTTTACTTCTGACTCATACCAAGCACCGTGCTGAAAGGAATGTTCACGAACAACTACTGGCCAAATCCACTCCATTTTATAATCATTGTTTCTGCTCGCACACAATCAAAGCTAACAGGCAGCCGTGTAAATAATCGCTGTGTGACAAAGTGTTAGCCGATATCATTAAAAACACGCTGGCATCTCTCTCCAAGAGTTCTGCACTTGTTTGAAGAATACACATTGAATAAACATTTTTCACATTGCCCACTGGTCAATGTGTTTGTGCTCCCTGTTGAATACAGATTGACCAAGTGAAAGTGTTACAGTTACTGTACCAGATACACTATTAACCTAACTAGTTTTTCAGTAGCCTGACAGTAGCCCAGCTATTTCCAGAAACATATCTCTTTTTTCAAAGCACTGTGGTGCAGTGTGACAAAATGCTATATCACTTCTTGTTTTTTTTTTTTTGGTGTAATCAAATGCACTCCATACCCTCTCACATATGCATAATTGGCAGCTTCATTTGATTAAAAAAAAGATTAATCAATTCTGGTTCTATTTAGTTGTATTTAGTGTAAACTGATCAGCAAAATATATACTGTATAACAACAAAAGTATACTAACAATCAAAAATGTGAGCATGGTAAAACATAATGTTTTTGAAAGAAGCTTTTTATGCACACCAAGTCTGTGTTTTTGGATCAAATACTGTAAAAACTGTAATATAAAATATTATTACAATTTAAAATATCCTGTGTGTGTGCACCATATAGCACACTATATAGATTCCAACTAGGCCCAACATGAAAAGGTTTGAACATGAAAATGCTGACACATAAATTAACCATAAATCACAATAAAAATAAATTTGTGTGTGGGTGATATACAGAACTCACATAGCACAATTAGTCTCTTCTACCCACAACCAGTCTCTATCTATATTTGATGATTAATATGCATGAGGAGCAGTACTTCATCCAATGATATTTCAGATTATGCAGGACAAGCCAGTGCAATGCTGCAGAAAAAGAAACAAAGCAACCACCAAAATGTAGTGTCACTCATCTGCTGTTGTGCTCGGTTATGACAAAAAAAAAAGATTGTTAAAATACCTTTTATTGCTAACTGGTTTATCGTGTCACGTCTGGTTAAAACATGTTAAAAGGCTAGCTTGACCGTAGTCTAATTTTCATTTAATTACAGTACGAGTTGCCTGGGAAGCTTCCCCAACACATGGTGGCCTATCTCAGTAGAGATTATACAACTTATTTGTTCCTCTTTTGAACTCTGCCCACTGATACTAAAGGCTTCAAATATTGAACTAAGAAGCAACCGCTCTTGAACACAGACAAATATACTTGATAAGAGCGGGCCACACCAAGGGAGCAACAGGTCATATAGTTCATTCTCTATGTGGTGGCTGGAGCACGTTAATAAGTGATGCAATGCGTCACTGCGACGCTGACAAAGCACTGAGATATTTCTCAAGCAAACAAAAAGAGCAAGTCTAAACACACAAGCCTGGAATAGCTGGAAGGGCTATTTATAGAGTTCATACCTACACTCTGTCTACACCAATGAGAAAGAGTGATGAATGCACAATTGTCACAATCAACCGGCTAGCTAATTCATGTGCACACACCGTGACCATTGTGTTCCTAAGAGACGAACCCAAATGCAAAAGGTGGCGCTATCATCATATATGCATCATTACGACACGCAACGGAAATAATTGTGGCTCGCATAGAAAATGGCAATGCCTGTCATGCATCATAAACAAGGAAGAGCATAAATTCTTAAAGTGAGTCAGTCTGTGTCATTCTTGAGAGGACCGGACAGCTAGGTAAGATGTAGCGAAATGTAATCTGAGGAGAAGGGTGACCGCTCAGAGGGCCAGTACAGGGAGTCTTGGTTATGTGTGCTGATTTGATCCAACAGTTAAATGGATGTAGTACATCATGCTTTGACTGTTGAGTGGTACATTAACAAGGCCTGACATACAAGGAACCTTCCCAGAGCCTCGTTGCGGGACCCTGAGTATAAAGTGAGGCTCTACCTGTTTTATCAAGACTTCAGTTTTCAAACTTTCAAGATGTTCATAATCTCCACTTAATGGCATTACACTTGAATGCAGAGTAGCCTCTAATACAAATATCAGTGGTAACAAATAAATGCAGGAATTTCCCTTATCGAAATGATTACTAAAAATACTCCACTACGCTTGGTATATAGCCTGGAATGTTCTAAAAACAAAAGGAGAAAGCGTTAATAGCTGGCTGTTTACCTTGCTTACCCATGACTGAATCTCAGAGGTATTTGTAGTGTTTGATGTGACCTTGTTTGGAAAAAATGGTGACTGCAAAACATGCCATCCCATGCTTGTTTAGGCCGCAATGTCTCATTCCAGGCAGTAGACCGTTGCCAAAAATGGCAAATGTACAAAATCATAAAACTGCTAAATCAAATTTTATGTTTGACATTATACAGCGGCAGTTAACCAAGGTGCCAATGTTTTATTTTTGACATTTAACAACAGGTCACTTACCGCTAACAATAAGTTGATCAACAACCGCAGGTTTAAAACACAGCAGTCCACAAGATGTAAAAAAGGCCCTCATGCTTTCATAGAAGTATTTGACTTCCTCTAGTCGTGATTTGCTTGTACGAGGGCCTTGTTTGGTTAACCAGACCCTACAGTTCACTAGAAGCAGAAGATAAAGAAATGTTAAGGACTGTTTTTCACCCACATGACTGCTCCCAATGCCAACCATTTGCCAGTTAGTCCAGGTTTCCTGTCACAAATGTACAGCAAATGTATGTAGGTATGTAGGCCTAGTCAAGCTTTAGATTGCCAAACTTCCTCTCAGAGATTGAAAAACTACCTGGCTCATTGCCGCTAGCAACTCCTTCAGCAAGAAACAATCATAAATATTTATTTCTCAGGATTGCGAATTCCATCCAAATGGGACACAATATAAAATGATCGCCCTGCTGATGGACAACCGTATTCAGGTTCATCTCCAGTTCTCCTGTGCAAACACCAATTCAAGGTTTTCACACCACATAAAGTTGAGAATGTCATTTATGCTGATTTTGGAATTTGAAATGGAAAACCGCCAAGCAGACTGGACATGGAGGCTTTTATCTCCAAACGGGTCGTGAGGAGTTTGAGACTCGGCCAGATGTCAAACAATAGCATTTGCGTTTATTAGAGCAGCACTGATCCAAACATTCTGAAATTAAAACAAACTTCTCAGTCACCCTAGCTAAACATACGCAGCAAGGGAACATGTATCAAATGTTCTGGCTGGTGATATGAACTTTCAGATCTGAAATACTAAACAAACAAGTTATGGATTAAAGTTACAGTGGGACATACACAAAAGGCTGAGGCCCGCTTAAAGGTGTTTGCAATGGATTGCTCATTTGCAAAGTCAGCAGCAATGAATTACTGACGAATTACTCTGAGCCGTAGTTTGGGCCAGGCTTCATAGACATTATCAGCACCCATCACGATGACAGGGGGAAACAAAGTTTAGGTTTAGAGCGGAGAGCTGGGAGGCTCCGCAAGTGTCCAATAACTCACAGCGCGCTGCTAAATGCACACGGTGGAACAATGAGCCCTATAAATTTGAAGCCACAGCAGGAAGTACAGGGAAACAGCCTACGGAAAGTCCAAATGTCTGGTTTACTGCATATCTTTTCTCAAAGCAGTTCAGGGAAGGATAGTAAGTGCATTTCCACAAGCCAAGCAGACATCGGACCTGTTTGACATGTCCAAGAGGTGCGAGACATATGGTTGGACACCATATCAGGCATAAATGATAGTTTCAGGCGATGGGACCCTGGCTAAATGTGTTTAGACAGCAGGTCATGACCATTAACTGCCTTCACACTTACACACCAGATAGAGTGCTCAAACGGCATGCCATGCCCCCTCACTTATGCTCACTTCAACCCTAGACAGAATAAAAATAAAGTGTCAAAATGATAATTTAACCAGCCCCACATTCGCATTCTTGCAGTAACAGCCCCGGAGGGACCATGGGGCAATAGTGTGTATACTTGCACACTTATCTCTCAAAGACACCCTAACATTAAGTCTTGGCCTGCGCCCACTTCCCAAACTACTTTACCTTGGCACAGCGCAAGAGGCTAATGACAGGATGTCTTCAGCCAAAGCAGACATACTGGTCAGGCTCCAACAGTAACTATCCGTGGGGCAGTGGAGCTGGCTGGTACGCAGACATTCACAGCTCCAGACAGTATGCCAATGGCATACTGCGCTAACAAGCCTCCCTTTGCTCATGCGGGGGAATGTGGCGGGTTGAAAGGGCGAGAGATAGCAGTGGTCACCAGGTGAAACTTATGTAAGCTTATATAAGTCAGTTGGCACATTTTGGAGGCCAGTTGTTATAATCAGCTGATGAAGTGTCTTTAACTAGAGAAACAGCTGTACCATGTTCTCCATCATCTACATCACATGATATAGAATGTTAATCCGCAAACCAGTCATTATAAATCATGAAACAGAGAAAATATGTATAATATTATCTCAATCTGTTAGTGATCAAACTCAGTGCCTTCTAGTCTTGATTTATGTGAGAGTTGCCTGGAGGAGAACATGCTTTGAACAGACATTTCACATACATTATATAAGGAAGGCATGTGAGTGAACTGATGGAGTGACATTTAACGATGGATTTTAGATTACAGATTTTTCTAAGTTACATAACTTGGCCGAAGTTGTATCTATGTAAGCAAATGTGGTTGCAAACATGCCAGTTTGCACAAATGGACCAACAGATCACTTACAAAAGAGGTGCTATGGTGTTTCTGTTTATGGACAATGATAAAACAGTTAATACCATGTTTTGTAGTCACATAGTCTGGCTAGGTTAAGATCTACACAGCAAATGTGGTTCCAATAATGCCAACTTTGTAAAAAAAAATAAAATAATAAATATAATGAACCAACTTTTCAAAAAGGTACCATGGCATTGCCACCTTTTTTGTACAGCAGTACGATGGCAAACACATTATTGTCTACTTTAGTTACAAAACATATTTAGGATACTGTCTGTAAGTAGCCTAAATATGGTTACAACTCCAAGTCAGCAGAAATGGGACGACAGATAAGTTACACAAGTAGCACAGTATTATGGTTTTAAATATTTTTTGGAAACTAGCATGATGGTAATGCCACAGTATTCTTTGCAATACATGGAAATACATGGAACACTAACAGTCAATTCTTCAGTGTCATGGTATGCATCAATGTATCATGACGAAATAACCATTACAATGGTTTTATGGGAAAGGCACCATGGTAATACCATGTTTTTATACTTCATTTACAAAACCTGGCTAAAATATAGTTGCAACTCAGTATATGGTCCAACAGATCACTGACACAAAAGTAACACTGTATAACTATGTTGGACATGGTGCCATCGGTAAGATCGTAGGATTTATTTGGAAACTAGCATGGTGGTAATACCATGCTATTTTTAAAGTACATTGTAAATACATGGCATATTAATATGGCAATCCTTCAGTATCATGGTATAAGTCAAAGTATCATGGCCAAGTATCCATTATCATGGCTTTAAGGACATGATGCCATGATAAAGTTTTAAAAGTCCTATAAAAGACTCATGGTATTAACACCTTTAATGGACAATGCTTGTCTGTTTTACTTGCCATTGTAATACCATGTTTTTATACTTAATATACAAAGTTTGGCTAAGTTTTGCCAACATAAAAATGTGGTTGCAATAAAGGCAAAATGTATCGTTTATGAATATTGTAATTATAAATATCATCTGATACCATAGTCCTTCTGCTGCTACCTGGATGAAACGGTTAACTTTAAAACAAGTGAACTCACCTCATTGGAGATAGATAGATAGATATTTTTTCCGTGATGAGTCACACTGGTTTGTGATGAATATTAATTGTTCTCCCACACAGGTCCTGAGAGAGCATGAGTCACTGTTGTGCAGAGCTGGATGGAGTGTTTGTGACCCGAGGACTCTCAGAGATGACTGAACTCGATGTCTTAGATAACAGAGGTGCACACAGAGTCGTCTCTGAGTACCACAGCCTGTCTGTCATAACATTAAATGGTTCAGAAACTGGCATTTCTTCATTTTCGAGTGTCTAAAAATGCCAGTAAGTGGATACTGCATGTTGGGGTGCATGATGTATAACATATCTAGGCTATTTTCTTATTTATTTTTGAGGGATTTTTTTGGGGCACAGGTCTTCACAGGTCCTGTCATCTTTCTTTCTTTCTTTCTTATTTATTTTTACAAAGGTAACAGTAAATACTTTTACACTGTTAAAAAGTTCATATAAATAATTATTTAAAATAAATGCCTTTTTGTTGAACTTTCTATTCATCAAAGAATACTGAAGAAAAAATTCATGTTTTCCACAAAAATAGTTTTTTCAGCATTGATGATACGAAATGTTTCTCTGAGCACCAAATCAGCATATTAGAATAATTCCTGAAGGATCATGTGACAGGAGCAGACTGAAGTCATGGCTGCTGAAAATCTTTCTTTTCTATCCCTTAACCCTACCACTAAACCTGTCCCTTACAGAAAACATTCTGCGTTTTGATTTATAAGCTTGTTTTCCTATATGAGGACTGAAACGTTATCTCCACAATGTCAAATATTTCAGCCTTTACCATTCTTGTGGGGATTTGGTCCCCACAGTGTAGTGGGGGATACCTTGACCATACACACATACAAAAACAAATCTTGATATTCTGTGCCCTATATGGAAAGTCCCTTAGACATTCTTATGATTCATATTGATTTGATTTGATTCCAAATGTATTCCTCAGGATTTAGGTTCTTCACAGGACATACAGTATTTAAGACTAAAGTAAGGAAAGAATTTCCTGTTTTTCCTGTTAGTTACTGTTTTTAAAGCCAGTGGCACTTATGTTGAATTACCTCCTTGAATGACTGGAATTTTCTAGTAGTTTTTCACAAAATTGTTTGATTAGTCAGCGGGGTTGAGTCACTAAACCATCCAGCTTATACAATCCAAACCTATACATGAAAGCACAGAAGAAAGAGAGGGGGGTTTGTCCTTGAATTTGCAAAGAATTCTTTTAAAAAACAGCTGGTGAAGGTTTTAGTTCTTTGAATGTTTATATACTTTTATGGCTGAATTACTTCTAAAGCCCACAGAGCCATAGAAAATAGCTTTTCATTTAAATGGATAGTTCATTCAAAAATGATCATTCTGAAATAATACTAAAAAAAGTCAGTGGCTACCAGCAATTGTTTGGTTACCCAACATTCTTCAAAATATCTTCTTTTGTGTTCAGCCAAAGAAAAAAAACTTAATACAGGTTTGGAACAACATGAGGGTGAGTAAACGATGACAGATTAAAATTTTTGGTGAACTATCACTTAGATCTTTCTAGTTGGTTCTTCTCTCGGTACACATTGACAGAGATAACTGGAAGAAATCTTCAGGGGAAACATTAGGGCGCCTGGTCTATAAATAGCCTGTGATGTACACACTGAGGTCCTGCTACTGCATTTTTAGAATATTTCAGTGGGCTTTGGGGAAACTTACAGCACAAACACTCATCTGTTACTCGCTGCTTTGGCTCGTTCTCCAGCACAAACTGTACTTCCCTTTTAAGTAAATTCCACTTAGCATACCAATAATGCATTTTCCAAAGGAGCAGATAAGTGGAGAGTCACTCCCACTTTAAGAATGAAATTGAGTTTGCTTTCTTATCAGTCAAGGTCTTTTCTCAAAAGCTGTCTGATATGTTTGCTTCACCGGAGTGATTCCCTCACTCTCAATATGTGCTATCTAAAAGAGTTATTTTAGGAGATATTGAAGTCGTCACACCTTCTGTGACGATAATGGCTTTGAACCGATTCATTCTTTTATGGATCCCACAGTGAATGCAGAAGAATTTTCACACAGATATTTGTAAAATAATCTACACCACAGGAGAACAAGCATGTTTGGAACTGGCTCAATTTTGCTATATTTTGAAACCTTCAACCCACCTCTTCCATTATTTTAGACTAGAAGTAATGACTTTGTGGAACGTCAGAGTGACAGATGTTTGCCGTGTGTCGAGATGGGCTTCACATTTCAATTCAGAACTGAAAATCACACAGGATTAATATGACAATCAGAAATATTGCTTACAGAAATATGCTGTTACTTCAGGTGATTTTTTTTTCATATTCCTTATATTTCTGCCTCTTTGTAAATGGAACCGCAACTGCTATTAATGGAATTTTTTACATTAATTCTAGCAAACATGACATCATGTAGTTGAGCTCTGCTGCATTAAAGTTACTGATACTTACAATGATGAATATATATATATACACTGAACAAAATTATAAACGCAACACTTTTGTTTTTGCCCCCATTTTTCATGAGCTGAACACCGCACAATGCCACAGATGTCGCAAGTTTTGAGGGAGCGTGCAATTGGCATGCTGACTGCAGGAATGTCCACCAGAGCTGTTGCCCGTGAATTGAATGTTCATTTCTCTACCATAAGCCGTCTCCAAAGGCGTTTCAGAGAATTTGGCAGTACATCCAACCGGCCTCACAACCGCAGACCATGTGTAACCACACCAGCCCAGGACCTCCACATCCAGCATCTTCACCTCCAAGATCGTCTGAGACCAGCCACCCGGACAGCTGCTGAAACAATCGGTTTGCATAACCAAAGAATTTCTGCACAAACTGTCAGAAACCGTCTCAGGGAAGCTCATCTGCATGCTCGTCGTCCTCATCGGGGTCTCGACCTGACTGCAGTTCGTCGTCGTAACCGACTTGAGTGGGCAAATGCTCACATTCGAAGGCGTCTGGCACTTTGGAGAGGTGTTCTCTTCA
>NW_015558595.1:1092772-1096723 GCF_001515605.1 Sinocyclocheilus anshuiensis | reverse complement strand
GTTAATTATTTATATATCTGTATTATATATATATATATAATACAGATATATAAATAATTAACCCAAACCATTGTTTGCTTGAAGTGTTTGTGTGCTCCCTTAAAATAAATGCCACTTGGTTTGTTCTTTTGTTATAAAATCCTAAAAGTGTCCAAATACATTTTGAGTCCACCGTATGTCATTTTTAATGTGAAATAATTAACAAGCATGCGATTAATTGCATCGCTGCATACTGTTGGACATTGTCACTTGATACATTTTGCCTGGTCCTACAGTGTCACATTTTATACTTCATTAAAAACTAATTTAAACAGCATTTTTTGTGATTCTTTTATAATTACACACTTTATGATCTTAACATATATTTAGAGGGGATATTTGTACATTTAAATCATTTGTCACATTGCAGGACCATTTAAGTGAAAAAATGTGATGAAAAAGCTCTTAGTTCAACTCCGTTTATTAACTGTTAGCTTTTTATTGTTCATTGTATTTAATGATCATCACATCTTCTGGTCATTGTGATTCCCAACACCCTTGTAATCATTGCAGAGCACAGGCCTGGCCATTACTTCCCCTGTTTGTTCTGTGGCGGTGGACCATGACCATGCCATCTGCTGAGATGGGCGAGGGGTGGCAAAATGTCTGTGTGCCGCCCATATTTCAACTGGTTAGATCGGCTCATTTCTATGAGTTCATTAGAGCTGGTGGCACTGGGAGTAACTTTGTGTCCCCAAACATCTCAGATGCTCCTCTATTAGTATGTGAAACTATTGTCAGCATGTTTCCTGGTTGAATGGAGGCACGGGAATGATTTCAAAATGACCACATGCTAAAAAGTACCAGCTGTACTAATTTCTTCACCAAATGTCGAGCATGAATTATTAAGACACAAAAGCTATAAAACTAAGCAAGTCCGTTCCAGATACTTTTGATTCGTTTCTTGATGTTTCAAGTTATGCTCTTCTGGGGGTGACCACGTGATATTAGTCATGAACTGAAATGATTAAACCGCCAAATGCTTCAGACAACAGTAATCTTGCACAATACATAACTTATCCAATCAGGTTTGAACTGTATAGTGACATGTTTTCTTAGTCATCTTCACATGCTTGTTTTTTGAAGGAAGACGGTTGATGTCACAATCAGAACTTTGCAGTGCAACTGAAGTAGATTAAATTCAAGTTCCAGATTTAGTACAAGTTAAGCTCAATCAACAGTTTATTACAAACAATCATTTGTTTAGTACATTTGCATGTTTATCACACACACACACAAATCCGACTTGTGCCTCTTTCTTCCTTAAAACGAAAAAAAAAAAAAGGCAAAAATGATAGTAAAAACACAAAAATTATGGTTACACTGAGGCACTGGAGGATTCTGGAGGACTTACAAATGTGAAATTACATTTTTTAAAAGCTTTTTCATTAATTCCTTATGTTAGAACTTGTGTATTATTTTGAACTCGTAATTTTTCTTGTGGCAACAAAGTTGTAAAATTAGATAACTTTACACAGAAAATGTAAGTATTTTTGACACAGAGATAATATTAACATGCATATTGTTTATAACTTGCAGCTGTACTATTGAAACAGTGAGTATTTTAATGTTTACAGACTGGCCCCATTTGCTTCTTTTGTAACCGCCCAACTTTTTTTTTTAAAGGAGGGATGAGTCAAAATAATTTTTGTAGTAATAATCAACATGATACAAGTGTTGTCAGCTGAGTTTAATCAATGTATTTATCCTGGAATTTTGCCTTAAAGGAATGTTCATTCATGCTGTTGATTACCACAGAAAATCATTTTGACAGAAATGCTATTAAAATGTTATGCCCGGTTCAGACTACACGATTTTGCCACAATTTGCTTGACGTAGGGTGTCGTGGGGAATCGTAAACGACAATGGGCGTCGGGACGCAAGATTCCATCGTTTCAGCTCATGTAGTGTGTCATAGTGGACGACAACCGATTCCGCGTCTGCGATGCTTCACGACATCAGGACAGAAAGACTAGCATGTTTAATTTTTTTTCTGTCACATTGGTGACGTTGACCAATAGCAGCACAGAAGCTCTTTCATACACAGGTTTCAAACATGCGAAACGAAAGAGAGATGATGGTGCTGCTAGGTGGAATTATGAGATGGAGGAAAGGTTCGTGGAGCTGTGGCAACAGTACTCCTGCCTGTATGATGTGTCATCGAGGGACTACCACGACAGAACAAAGAAAGAAAAATGCTGGCGAACTATAGCGGAAGCACTTCAGCAATGTTTACACTCTTGTTTTCGGAAGTCAGTCGCTAGTTCTGCCTTCTCGATGACATCACGCGCGTCGTTAAAGACAGCACGCGATGAATGGTCGGGAAGCAACGTGTAGTCTGACATGTTTCTTGTCCACGACATGACAAGATTTTAGGAGTCAAAATCGTGTAATCTGACACAGTGACTATTGTGACCGACAAAAATATCGTGCAGTCTGAACCCGGCTTAGTCTATGGGGAAAAACATTGCAGTGTTTCCTTCAAATACTCAGTTTCGAAAGTATGGCCACAAGAGAAAGGCAATGGTTTTCAGCACTGATATTAATTATTCTGTACCAAATTTTGTTATTTTGAGATGTAAAATGGTCTAAATTGTTCTTTTAGGCAGATGAACTTCTGTTTATTATCTGGTTCCAAGTGGATTTTCTCCATAAAGAGTCCTTTTTTGGCATCCTTAGAAAGTTACAAGGTTAAACAACGTTACATTGCCATGATAAGAGCTTAAAATTTGACATATTTTGTACAACAATGTTAGTAAGTGATTCACATTAATTAACACACAATGTTTAAGCACAGTGGCGATACTCTTGCCCCATAGACCTCCATTGTAAGTGCATTACTGTAAACACGATTCTGTTTGTTTTTACAAAATTATTTTCTGTTGTAATTGACAGTGTGCCACGGATCCAGGAGAACAAGAGATGAGCCTGGACTCTGGAGGCCAGTCTCTGGGTCTGCGCCAGCTATTCAGCTGCAGCCCAATGGCCTGGAATCGGAGGTTCCTGATGTCTGTCAGGCCACCGCAGATAATTGAGTTTTAGCCAGCTAGATGAGTAGAAATGAAAGGAGGCGACGTGAGTGAGGTCAACTGGGGAATAAGTCCTCAAATATCCTCAAGATCTCGATAATTTTAGTCTCATTACAGGGAAATATACCAGTACAACTCAGCTGGGGAATGTTGATTTAAGAGACTGAACAATGATGTGCTGCCTGACTGTCCACATTCCATGATATAAAATCACCTGAAAGCACTGAATACGTTTCACTAATCTCATAGAAATGTATAATTATCAGGTAAATTCCACAAATATTTTATACTTCAGATAATAACTACTAACGCGGCACTAGCAATTATGTATATGTGATTTGGCACACTTTCAAACAAATCTGTCAACATTTTGATTCTTGTTGGTATTTTATTGGATATGTTTTTATGCTTATTGTTCAACCTATTGTGTTGTAGTTGTGTTCAAAAGCCAACACCAAAAAATGTAATAAGTAAAAATAAAATCTTTCTAGTTTTTGATGTTGAAGTGTCCATGGAAGTGGAAGGTGGATCCCATGGACTGGGAATGCAGCTGTGGAGGAACACACCGCAAATCCCATCAGGCACTTCACCAGCCACACAAACAAGACCACGTTTTTACTTGCAAACTTCATTCTGCAATACTGGACGGCATAGATAAAGTCTGAGAGATGCAGACCTATATACGCACACACATATATACAAAACATACATACATAATATACGTATATATATATATATATATATATACATACATACTGTACATATATATATACATACATACATACACACATACACATACACATACATACATACACACACACATACATATACATACATACACACACATATATATATATATATACATACATGCATACATACATAC
>NW_015558595.1:1057827-1091623 GCF_001515605.1 Sinocyclocheilus anshuiensis | reverse complement strand
CATACAGATACATACATACATATATATATACATACATACATATACACATACATATATATATATATACATACATGCATACATACATACATACATACATACATACACACATACATATATATATATATATATATATATATATATAGTTATACAGATGTGTATCAACCCTTGTGCTGTGGTGAAAATACTAATTTGGTGCTCCAGGTCAAAAATGACCAGCCTTTTAAAAACTGCTTGTAAATCTCTCATTATGCTATATCACCAAATCTTTGATTTAATCTATTTGTAAACTACTTGACTTTTAATTAGCAGAGGTTTTGGATTTTGAACGAATGAAAAGAGCATTATTTTGTCATCAGTTTTGACTGGGAACACCACAAGTGTAACAAGGTGAGGGGGAAAAAATCTAAAAAAAAAAAAAAAAAAGTACAAAATGTTTAAATACCCTGTGTGAGCAAAATCAGGTTTTAGTCCAATATGAACTAGCATTTAGAGGAAAAAGAAAATCCTCTCAGAATCAAAATGACTTGAACTCAAGCAAGAAAAAAAGCTTTCTGTGCTCAAGAAAAAAAACTGAAGCAAAAGAAAAAAATATGTACACAAAAAGTCTTCTGTCAAACAAAAGAAAATAAACTAGAAACAGAAAAACATCATCTGAGCTTTCTTTAAATTCTAAAATTCTTTAAATTCTGAACTTTTGGTAGTCCAATCAAAGTAATACAAAGAAATAGTAAGATTATGGCACTATGCATTTGACAGACAGTACTACTTTCCTTAATATTAGAACACACAGCACTAATGGGTGATTCATGATGATTATCTTCATTATAGCTATTCTTTATTTCACTTGACTATACCAGCTGAACTTCATTCAGCAACTTTTGATGCATCAGTTTATCCTTTGTGAATTCCACCAAGCAATAAAATGCTCACAATTTACCTTTTCCACAACCTGGTGTGCTTGCATATGAATCGTTTAATCACATAACTCAAGTGTAAGCATAAAATGTGACATGACGCATACACTGCTTCAACTGATCCAGGTCGGCCTGCTGGTGCAAATCACCAAAAAAAATGAAAGCACGGAATCTATTTGTTTCTATAATTGCCTTGGATTCTTGTAAGTTTCCTGCTTTTAAACCGGGAAACACTCCAACTGATCTTTTCCACATTCATTTTTGTCAAGTAAGCTTTGAGATAGAACCAGAAGAATGAAGGGGTCTCCGCAAGACTTAAATGGAAAAATATACGAAGAAAGAGGAAAAGTCCCATTGCATGACTATGTGCAATTACTGCCCATACAGCCTCTTATCCTCAAAGTACACCCTAAAAAATGCTGGGTTAAATACAACCCAGTGCTGGGTAAAATAGGGACAAACCCAGCAATTGGGTTGTTTTGACCCAGCTGTTGGGTTACTGCCCAGAAAGTTGGGTTAAACATTTAACCCAACCGCTGGGTCAAAACAACCCAATGTATGTATGTATGTATTTAACCCAGCATTTTTTAGAGTGTATTATTGCATTATTTGAGCTCTTCATGCCACAATGAGAACATGCAGCATTCGCTGCCAAACACATGTATCAATGCAGTCTGGAAAGGACTTTGCACTTGTGGTTCTGTGAGAAATGCTAAAATAAACAAAGTGACAATTCAAACAAAAATGAAAACGATATCACCATTTACACACCCTCATATAGTTTCATGCAAAAATGATTTTTTTTAAAAACTGTCATTTTTGGGTGAACTATCCCTTTAATTCGAGATGTTTTATCTGGATTTGTCTGTGGACATTTGGTAACTTCAAGCCCCAGAGGAAAAACCAAACAAAACATACTTTGAGAGTTCACATAGAGAAATGCAAGCCTTATGTTAGATCAGGAGGGGGAAAAAAACTCACAATACTCAAGAAACACTTTTCCTGCTTTTCCTGTTACCAAAAGCATGCCAGGTTGAGAGTTGATTGGAGCTGATAGTGCTGAGCTCAGGCGGGCGCCATCTAGTGGTGCTGAAGCTGCTGTGGATTCAGTTCTTTGAGTTTTACCATTTCAAAACAGCAGCATTTAATTTGACCAAAAGCAGAATTTACTATTTTTTTTTCACTATCATAAAAAAAAATATTGTGAACAAAAGTGTAAGATCCCTGTAAAACTTGGACTATATTCAAAGATCATTCCTAAATTCATATCTAGAAAATCAATTTAAATTCATTTTATTTATTTATTATTATTAATACTATTATTTATTGGTCAAAGCAACAATATAATCCTTTTTCAATCCCTGAAAACTCATGAAAAGTACTTGCATGTATGCATGTATTTATTTATATAAGAATGGGCACTGGATCTCAACAGGTTGAGTTTATTACATTTAACAGCATGATAATCTGACAACAGTTGAATTGAAAAAATAAATAAATAGGACGCAAAAGCAGAGAGATTTTTACAATGTACAAGTTTATTTTAATTAACTCTCAGTGGTTGGTAGTCACAGCACAGCTTGCACGGATGAAGCCACACATCTATTTTACAAGATGATGGGAAATTTAAAAAGGAAAAAGAAAAAAAAAAACCAACAAATTAAAAACCTAAACCAAAGAGGAGACAGCTGACAGTCCAACTACAGCGACATTTTTTTCCGACTACAGTATTTAAGTAAAAGGCCACTGAAATGCATAAAACGTGTTTCTGATGCATGGACTTCATCTGACACGCTGGCAAAAGTTCGCTAAACCGGACAGCAAGACTCCTGACATGGCATTGACAGTGCATGTAGACATTGTAAAAAGGACTGGGTTAGCGATATCTAGGATCTTCTTTTTAGTGACAACACCTTGGCTAATACTACAGCTTAAAAAAAAAAAAAAAAAAGAACAAACTGGAAAAGGGAGGGGAAAAAAAATGAACAGCACTCTTCCAAAGATACTGAATAAAATGTGTGAAATGTAGTGAAGCAATTACATTATTATCTCACAATTACTGTGAACACTTTTAAAACTGAGGAGGGGAAAAAAAAATGCACTTTAGAAGTGCAGCCGTCCCTCTTTGAAGAGGGCGGCTCTATTGTTATTCAATGTCTTTTCCAACTATATAAAAGGAGGAGGAAATCGTTAAAACACACTTTGTCCTCTGGAGTTGGTAGATTTCAATAGTAACAGACAGGGAACCATAAACGCATGCCATGTGCTGGTCTCAAACGATACATACAGGTATATACAACTTCACTCAGTACCTGCTAAAACAACGTGAGGAGTACAAGATATAAACCAACGACTACATTACAAACTCAAAGTAAGTCGGGGGGGAGAGGAAGGAAACCGGGGTGAGCCACGAAAGTGGTGAAAGAGTGAACATTCTTAAAGCATTTGTATAGAAAGAAATGCATATATTGCACATAAGTGAAAGCTTCGATTCCACGAGGTCCGCCGAATCGGTAAAGTCAGGGGTCCGTCGTCTCTCTCGCGGAGGAAGTGTGCGGAGCGTGCGCCAACATTGTGGAATGCTGGGAAGTCTTCTGTTGAGAGACAGTGCCTCTGAGGACGAGACTTCTAGCACGATTTGGGAAGGGGGCGTGACTGATGAGGACAGGAAGAGGACATGGAAGGAGAGAGCTGCACATTGCATGTTCCAGCATCCGGATGCATCGGAATGTTTGATTCAGATTTAAAATAAATGCAGTGTCAACAAAAGACACAGACATTCAATAACTAATTACATTTGTAGTAGTAATAATAACAGTAGTAAATACATTTTGATTTACATAGCAGATTTTAAAACTCAATTTTGCTTTACAGATAATATAACAAATATGATATAATAGTGTAATATATAAAAAATTCTTCCACTTTGTAATAGTTTGTGTAACACAGGTATTCAGTAAATAATTACATTTCTAATAATAATTTTAACATTAGTATATATATTCAAATATATAAAATGTGTATGTGTAATATAGCATAATATAAAAAAATGAGTATAATCAATATAAACAATTCTTACCTTTTAATATAAAGAGATTATAGATATTAAATATAATTCGATATTAAATAATTGTATAATAATAATAAATCATTGCAACATTAGTGAATACATTGGATTTTATTTGTTTCAGATTTTGAAACTCAAGCATGATTTACAGAGCAAAAAACACACACACACACACACACACACATATATATATATATATATATATATATATATATATAGTTAAATATAATTTTTTTTAAGCTTTAATACATGAAAAATCCCATGTGTTAGTCAGAGCTGAACTGATTCACTCAATAGGACCATTGGAATAAATTCCGTTTTAATGCGTTCATACTGTCATGTCACGTTTTATATGTGCAATTATAGCAATAGCAAAATAAAATAATATAATAATTGCTATAATTTGCTAAATAAATGAAATGTCAAAATTGTTGCGGCATCATTTGGGTTTGAAATGGCCCGTTTCTCAGTTAGCAGATTCCTCATCATTGTGGAATGCTGGGAAGTCTTCTGTTGAGAGACAGTGCCTCTGAGGACGAGACTTCTAGCACGATTTGGGAAGGGGGCGTGATTCGGGAGGACAGGAAGAGGACATGGAAGGAGAGAGCTGCACATTGCATAACACATCTATACAGGAAGGAAGATTAAAGAGCGGAGCAAAAAAACAACAACAGCCAAAAAAAAAAGAAGGAGATCACAAAAAAGTGTGGCACAAATAAAATCAGGTGTTCTGTGACAGCCAAGAGAAATCTGATGCAAGTGACGTATGTACAACTAAGGCTTATTGGTTCAATAGTTTTTCGAGGCTTTCCCCGCCCGCAAAGTGTTCAATGCCATTCTCTCGCCTAACGCTTTTCCTTAGTTCTGTAAACGCAGTGGTTCTGTGTGAGCGGTGAGGCGGTGGAAGCGAGGGAAAGCCGAGGACTGAGAAACGGAGGGGGAGACGGAGCCTTCTTGTCGCCATTGTCTCGTATTAATATCTAGATGTGCAATACCGTTACTGCCGGAGGTTGTGGAGAGGGTCTTTTCTATTTGGAAAGCTTGCTTATGACTCGGATCAGCGCTCCATTCTCGTCCTTTAGCCTCTGGTTGTCTGCTTTCAAGTCTGGTAGCGTCTGGAAGAGAGAACAGGAGAGGGACGGGTTAGATTAACAGACAAGGACGAGTGCTTGTGTTGCTGGCGTGGCTCTAGATACTGATGTTTGTTGATTGTTGCACTTCCTATTCAACACAACCCCCCCTTTTAACCGACATGGTGATGGTGTCTGATCTGGAATCAGAAAGATGGCGGTTCTGGGATAGGGGAAGAAACGGCTCGGGAATGTCTCCTGAAAACTGCTGGACTAGAACCAATAATAAATAGCACGATAATGTCTAATCGCTGGGCAGGCGATAATTCTCTCAATATTTTTCATTCTTCTGATTATATTTGATACACATCTCAATTTTATATTTGCTCTGAAATTACTTAAAATTATCTTTTTAATATTTTTTTCCCAACCAAACATTCACTGCAGACTCAAAATGCTTGATGTAAAAGGTAAAAAAAAAACTTTCCCCCCAGTTTTACACTAATTACCCAAAAGTATACTTACAAAAAATAGAAAAACAAATTAAAATGAGTATTCATTTTTGTCAATATTTATTGACATTTACATTTTCATTTAATAACAATGACTACAATTATAATTTAATAGTATCAAGTTTTAATTCTATATAGATTTAATTCTACATTTGATGTACATTTATATGCAGCAATTATATATGTATTTTTTATTTTACATTTGATAATTTACATGCATATATATACTGTGTATATATATACATACATACATACATACTGTATATATATATATATACATACATACTGTATACATACTGTATATATACCCGTTTCTCAGTTAGCAGATTCCTCATCACCAGAACCAGCACCATTTCGGTAGAAAAGGCACCGTCGATCCACACAGGCACACTGCAGATCAATGGGAAACCGTAGCCATGCACTCTCAGATGGAGGGTAAAGAGGAGGACAGCACTCGGGCCTCTCTCGGTCCTCTCTCTCTCTGTACACACAGAGTCCCTTTGTGTGTCCTCGACTGGACGGAATAAATAAAGGGGCTGGAACACAAGTGTCTGTATAAACCACAACACTGAGTGCTACTCGATACCCGACCTGCTTCAGTCTTCAGGTTACAGTGTTGAAGCTGAGATCTGTAGCTGAGATTTCACCACCACTGGCCTCATCGACCGTACAACACTGCACAGACGGATAGAAGTCAGGAAAACTACTCTACTAATTGGACTAACTGGAAACGGAGTTTTGTAAATACAATCAAACATGTTTACGAAAAAAGGAAGAAGCAGCTATGAAAAAGGATCTGTTGGGAGCAACTAGCTGAAGTAATAGTCCAACCATAAATGAAAAAGTCATCATCGTTTATTCATTCTCATATAGATCCAAACCTGTGTGACTTTCTTTCTATTTGTGAACAACTAAAGGAAGTCAAGCTAAAGAAAAGCACAAAAAGCCATTGTGTAACCTCACAGGTCCTAAAACAGAGCAAGAGTCATACACTTTCATGGTGCCTTTTTTTCCTCAATATGAAGTTTTACAGTCCTAGTAAGCTTAACGGTACATTTTTTGCTACCTAACTTCCACAAAAGAAAGTCATCCAAGTTTATAACACTTATGGGGGTGAGTAAACGATGACAGAACATTCATTTTTGGGTGAAATATTTCTAAGAAGAAAGGCAAAAAATCGTGTGCCAGTGAAGAACTTTAGATATTTTGCAGGAACGCAAAGAAACAACTTCCTTGTGATAAACTCGCCACTGACAATTACATTTTAACGATGCAATGATACTTCCCAAGAGAGTGGTTTACAGTTTGAGTACTGCAGTTGTAGACTGGAAAAATGCATTAAAAAGAGTCCATAAAAACAGTGTTAAAGTAAGTCACAAAACAGAACTGAGTAAAAGAAACAACTTAAAAACCTAGACAACAAAAGTAATAATATACTGTGTTTGAGGCCTATCGGCAAACAGATAAGCATCCCAAAAATGCGTTTCATTCTGTATACAATCAGCTAGATTATGCTAGAAAAGCTCCAATGTAATTTAAGCGTTTGCCAGCGACAATCTGTGGATTAAAATGCATGAGTTTCCAGAAGCCATGCAATCCAGATTATGCTCAGGCAGGGCATAAATAGAAGTTCAGCTCCAGAACCAAAAAAATCTGGGACTGGGGGGATGGGTGGGGGTCTCCAAAATTAAAAAAAAGCCGAGAAACTATATTTGATTTCACAAAAACCAGTCAAGCACCTCATGCAAGATGCTGGAGTCATCCAAAAGGAACTGCACTTCACAGCAACACATTCGAGGGGGAGGACCCAAAAAAGTTAAAACAAGCTGGGGAAAAAAAAAAAAACAGTACAATTTATTACTAAAAAAAAAAGTTTCAAAAATATAAATATTTAGTACTGACAATTTGTAATATGTCATTTGTAAAAATAAAAGGTAAATATTTTATTCTAAATGAAAGTAGAATTTTATAGATGTCATTTGTAAGCATCATTCATAAAAATCTGGGTAAAAATTATTAGTTTTAATTTTGAATTAATATTAATTTAATGAAAGAAACATGCCTTTTGTATAATGTCATTCGTAAAAAAATCCAGCAGACTTATTTTATGTACTGTTTTAATGATAAATGTGCAAAATATCAGTAATTTCTAAAATACATAAAATGTACAGTATTTTTGTAGCCATTTTTAGCGATAACTGTACTGTGTTTTCCACAAAAAAAAAAAAAACCAAAAAGGGAGGCGGAGTATCAGCTCAGACACAGGCTGGCACCTGCCTTTATATGGGTGTGGGCGGAGCTGAATGGAGCATGAGGAGGGGTGTAAGGGGAGGTGGGGGCGGGTCTACAGGTCTGCGGCGGGAAGGTGGCTGCAGCCCTGTGAGATTTTGGAGAGCACGCGGGCCAGCGCCCTGTTCTCTGCCTGCAAACGCTCGTTATACTGACGCAGAGACTGCACCTGCTTTACCTGAGGAAGATTCTACGAGAGACAGAGAAAGAGAAAGAACGATAGAGGAGAAGATGATAGACATCAGACAAAAAAAATGCAAAAAAGGAATAATGTGATAACGTAAACTATTAAAGGGAACGATAGATCACTGAAGGAAAAAAAAAGTATGGGATCTCAAAAATAATTCAAAGAAATTGAAAAGGAAAACGCACACACATTCACTTAGCTATAAATGGGGACATTTAATAGACATCTATTTTTTTTAGGGAGTCGTGGCCAACTGGCGGCTTAAGCACACTTCCAAGTGGACATTAAGATGGTTTAAAATTATATAAAATAAAACAAAAATTTTAAATCTTGAAAAGCTAAAACAGCTAAAAATCAAGACATTAGCTGACATCATTTCTGATTTTAATCTGTTCCCTTAAGAACTGAGAATTTTAAAAGTGTGATTTCTAGACCTGAATGGAAATTTCTAAAATGTCATGGATTTAAAAAAAAATAAAAAAAATAGAATTTGTCTAGTTATTTCAAGCTCTAACATTTTTTATCAGGTAGAAATTGCTATGTGTGAGTACAAAATAACAATAATACAAAAAACCTGTAACCACAAATAACTAGCAATTTCATTGGCAATTAAAAAATAAATAAATACAAGAAGTAAACCCTGAATAACAGTTATGGAAAGTTATAGAATCATGGAATTTTAATATATTACCAGTAGTTTCAGTATACATTTTTTTTTTTTTTAATTTAACGAGCAGCTTTGTCATTATAACAAGTACCAGAAATATCTTGGGGGACCTTCAAATATTGTCTTTGACAATAGGGGGCCCTTGGAGTCAAAAAGGTTGGGAAATACTGCTAGACTAACCAAAAAGTAAAATACTAATTAAAAGAAATAAATAAACAAATAAATAAATTATAAAAATGTATATATCAGTTTTAGTCCTCAATGTAGTTTCATGTATAGATTCACATGCACACAAATACACACATACTCTCTTAAGAAATAGGGTGAATTCAGTGGTGAACACCATAATACTGAAATACAACAATCCATCATGTCGCAGAAAGATTAAAACATGCAAACCAAAGGCTAGAGAAATTGTCTTGCATAACCTCAAAAAATTATAAATCTTGCTAACCTTCCACACACACACACACACACACACACACACACACACACACACACACACACACACACACACGCACACGTCTTTTAACATTAACTTCTTTGTAGTCACCACAAAAACGTTTAAAAAAGTATATCACACATCAGAAAAAGAGCCAACTTGTCATAAGATATTCATGTCAGAAAAGAGATTTAAAAGAATGTACAATATAACAATATGGCTGAAATGGGTAAACTGGGCTTTTTCACACTCACTATGAAGCAGATATAATATAACAACAACAAAAACGCAGTCTTATATACGAGCCTTAAAGACCCAACAAAACCAAAAGGGGGCAAAGTTTTGTAGCTTTTAGTCCATGGCTGTTATAACTGAGGTAATCTATATGCTAGCATACTTAGCCATATAGACACATACAAACACATGATACAAAAAATGGATCAACATGCAAAGTTTTTCATTTTTGTTTTTATTGGTGATGCACACAACACACACACACACACACACACAGTTTAAAAACACAAACAAAAAGTACCTTTAGTTCCTCCTCCATCTCAGAGATCTTCCTTTCTAGAGCTCTTCTTTCCTGCAGACACACATACTGACAAGTTAGCTCACATGGCCATAAAACACAAACATCTGCATGATTCACCATCACTGCAAACAAAGAAAGATACACACACACACAGAATCATGGATGCATCAGGTGAATCAACGTCAAAACAGAGAAAGACGTGAACAAAGTGAAGGAAACCACACACTGCTTAGTGAAGCAGATCAAGAGCTAGAAATATAGTCCGGTTTGTTCAAGCTCACACCTGGTCTGAGCACATCAAGTTAACTGTACAGTGTAATTAAAGTAATAATAACTATTTGAAAATGGTTAAATAATTATTATTTTATTTTATTAGTAAAAAAAATTATATAATAAAATATAAATCATACAAATACAATACTATAAATATAATGTGTGTGCTTCTGAAAAAAATACATTTTTTTACATTTATTTAAAATTAGTAGTTAAAAAAAAAGTTCAGTATATGTACAGTATATAGGCATGTGTACTACGTTTCAACAACAGACAAAATTAGTGCATAATTTAAGGAATAATGCAAATAACTAATATACATATAAACTACGTAAATACTCTAAATGGATGTAACGGGAACCAAAAGAGCAAATACAAGTTTTCGAATGATTTTCACACAAAGATGATGTCCCACACACATGCAGATACGATGTTTGAAAGAGAAACCACACCATACTCTCTATCTCACATGATACATTATTCTTTTCAAGTCTGGAAAGGTGTGCCGCTTTAGTGATTTCAAGAAAAAGAGTGAAAGAGGGATCGTGATTGGCTGACGGGGTTTGGTTCCAACCCCCCGGGGCTGTGAGAGGCATGTGATTCAGCCACTAGCAGAGCTGTAAACACTTTAAATTCAGGTTAAACGTTACCCAAAGCACCCAGCTGAGCCTGACACCTGCCTGCAACCTTCAGACATAAACCAGTGTGGAACAGTTACAAACCATTAGGTCGATGGAGGCCAGAATTCAGCATTTATCTGGATCAGGTTGTAAACATCTCAGCATTTGAGTTGAGATGTGCTGATATGGGGCTTTATCCATAAAGGCTCCTTTATGGACTGAATGCCCCATCATTGCATTAGTGTGAAGTACATCTGCTTATCTACTGCCATGGCACATTAACTTGGATGGTGAACGAGGATTCGATACATTAAAACTCAACAGAAATGTTTCACGAGACAACAAATTCAAGTAACAGTTGTTTTTACCCTTTTCTCCATCTCTAGCTGTGATCGATCAGCAAAGCGCTCCTGCCTCTGTAACACAAACAACACAATGGATGAGCTCAGGGGCTTTCTTTTTCTGGCCTAGAAATCATATTGGTTGGATGTATTTGGATTTATTTGGATTAATTTATTAATTTGATTGACTGATTCTAGCTATTTCTAGTCTTTCTCTTCCCAGGCTGAACTTAAAATTCACATTTTAAGATATTTCTAGGTTTTCCAAGACCGATTCAACAACACAATGCGACGGTATTAAAATTGGAACCCACAATAGGGTAAGTTTTTAGGGAAATAAGGAAAAAAAATTACAAAGCTGCTGATTTAATTTAATTTTATTCTATTCTATATTCATTTCTATTCTTTCTTTTCCCAGCCTGGAAATTAGGGCTGGGCGATATGGCCAAAAAATTATCTCGATATTTTTTTTTCATATCAGTCGATATCGATAATTGTCACGATAAATGTTTAAAAGTTTAAAGGCAGATTTTTGCTCTAATGTGAAAGTTGTAAAAAAACAGATGGTTAATTGTGGTTTTCAACTATTCTTTATGGTCGGAACATGACAAACACTTCGTTTTTGAATTCTTTACACTTCTCCAGTCATTTTTCATTAACAAAATAAATATCTTAATAGAAAAAAATGTCTTAGTTCTGCATGTTCTAATAATGAGTAATATTGTTTCAAATCAAGAAACAAGTTTGTGTTGCCTGATAATATTAATTACATTTTAATTAACATTTAATTAACATTTTTTTGTCTCTTAGAAATACACATTTGATAGTAGCTTGAGTTAGGATGCAGATGTAGATTTATGTTCATTATCAAAATCAGTAATATCTGTAAAAAATGTTAGCAATCTCATTTTTATATGGTGAAATGTAATTATTCTGACTATTTAAGGTATTTAAGGTGTTTTTTTAACCATTGGTCTTTCATAACATACATTTAGATCATGATAATCACAGTTAAAACCACAAATATAGCACCTCAATACCATGGTAAAAAATTAGTATGGCTTGTTGGTATTTATGAGAAACAGTAGTCTAAATACATTTATAAATGCATAAACGCTATAGTTTAATCACAAAAAAATACTGTAATTATATTCCATTACCCCTCCTTCAATATATTTAATACATGTCTACATTAATAATATAATAAAATTCGACACGAATACCAACATTTCTGACACAATACCATGGTGCAGTTAGTGCTACTACAGTAAATCCATGGTAAATGATGGCGATTTGTAGATTAATAAAAAGTCTTCTGACTGTATCGTTGCGCACAGTGTTTCTGCTGTTTGTCAGCGCTGTTTCATCTGGCTGTAAACAGAGTTGTGTTCCTCGCTGAATTCAAGCGCTTCACACTGGATCTCACAGCGCTGTTCAGTGTCGCGTGAGCGAGACTCATCTCATCTGCTCTAGTGAAGCTCACGCCGTGCCGCTGTTTGAACTTTGATCTGAGCGGATAAATGCTCCGAGTGGCGCTCTTTCGTTCCGCCTTTGCCGCATTATATCAAACATTTATCGAACTCTTGTTATCATTTATCGAGGAAATCTATACCGTGCGATAATTATCGTTATCGATTTATCGCCCAGCCCTACTGGAAATCAAATTTTAAAATTCACTCATATTTCTAGGTTTTCCATGACAGTGACAACCCTGTCTGATGCAACAAAGCAGTGTGAGAGTACTACAATTATCACGATTAATTTTAACATTGAAGAATGAATTGTTGGGGGGTTTTTTTCCGCAGTTTGATCCGAGCGGATAAACGCTCCGATTGGCGTGCTTCAAATGACTAGCGCTCTTTCGTTCCGCCTTTGCCGCATTATATCAAACATTTATCGAACTCTTGTTATCGTTTATCGAGGAAATCTATATCGTGCGATAATTATCGTTATCGATTTATCGCCCAGCCCTACTGGAAATCAAATTTTAAAATTCACTCATATTTCTAGGTTTTCCATGACAGTGACAACCCTGTCTGATGCAACAAAGCAGTGTGAGAGTACTACAATTATCGCGATTAATTTTAACGTTGAAGAATGAATTGTCGTTGTGTTTTTTGTCTTGGTGTCTCTTCGAGTGCAAGATGATATATGGGCAAACTTTCCATCATAGAGTTCACAAGGAGTCTCTCAGAAAACGAATCCTGGACAGGATCTCACCTGCGTGGCTTTCTCCAGCTGCAGTTTCAGGTTTGCCAGCTCCAGTTCTGTATCACGTAACTGAGCTTTCAACTTCTCGTTTTCAGCTAAAATCTGCTCACAAAGCTGCAAGCGGAAAGAGCATGTTGGGTAAACACTCAACTATAAGGAAACCACTATTTTACAGGGCGTAATCATACAGTGCAAAGTTTGTACCTTCTTATAATCAGTGGTGTCGTCTCTTTCGAAGCGAGAGTACGGCCGCCGGCTCTCCCCAATGCCACGGCTACTCAAAGACTCATAACGGTCGAGGGAGGAAGTGCTAGTAGAAACAGGGTCATTCCTGAGGGGGAAAAATGAGGGTTACTTATATTATTCATTTGGGTTCTCATAATAAGCATGAAGACATGCATATTTAGCTGCTCTTAAGTGTTTTTTGGGATACATACCTGGATAGTCTGTCGCTCTGTGGATGTGAACAGAGAGAGAGAGAGAGAGGGGAAGTTATTACAAAGTCTGTACCTGCTATTAATCAATCACATGCTCATAATGCATTTAGTGTGTCTGTTTGTCTAGTGTCTAGACTAGCAGATTATCAATTAGTCTGGGATGGATTGTGACGCTCTCATGGCCTGCTTAACGCTGCTATTTAATGAGAGTCCGCACGGGTCAGCAATCTATCATTTACTGCTCTACAGTAAAGGACGTGTTTGAAGACATCTGGGTGTAATCCATTTGATTTTGTCCTAATAAGAGTCATGCTTCAAAATGTTCGACTTCCATGCAAGTGTCACATTTATCAAGATGGAAGTAAAAGGACTTTGGTCATCATCATTCCCTCCTCCTGCCGTTTTCTTCTTTCTCTGAGCTCCGAGACCTCTCAGCCCTGCTGGGCTTTTCTTCATGAATTCCTGATCAGCAGCCAAGACTTCTGGGTCTGCTCTTATTCCCCAGCCGCTCAAAGCACACACAAGAGTATTGGAATGAGTTTGGAATGGCATACTAAACACTATTTTTGGAAGTTAGTAGTATGCAATATGCATACTGTGCACAATCTAATATTCCGTATGCATGAAACTATTACCAATTGACAAAATGTGCAGTATTCCACCACAGCACATGATGTGAGACACAGTATCCCATAAGGCAATGATACTTTATGTGTGTGGCAAATTAACCTGAATAATAATAGTTCTCTCACCTTCTGAAAGACTAATTTTAATGGTTCCAGTCCTACGTAATTACTGGTTACATTTTTTTTTTTTATCGTTTTATAGAGACTGAACTCAGAAGACACCAAGTTTTAGCTGATGAAATATTTTACAACTGATTTTAATTAGAAAAATGTATATTCGTGCCTATGAACTATAAAGATTATCTTCTTTAGGTCTGGAAATTACAAAAATTCCCTGACTTTTCCAGATTCCTCATGGGAACCCTGTTGCTTAAATTATTTAATTGGACTGCTGAAAAATATTCATATAACATAATATGATATAATATTGAAATACGAATAAATATATATACACTCATACTCATTATATATATATATAAATATATTAATTAAATATCACAAAAAAAGGTAATTTATATTCAATTATATTTTAATATAAAAATATAAAAAGTATATATTTTAATGTTTTATATTATATTAAAACATATTAACTTTATTTAAATATTTGTTCATTCTTTATTTTTTTTTTAAATGCAGTCAAATAGTATTCCATTCTAAACGCAACCAAAATATTCCCTCATCTCTTCTCATAGCTAAAGGTTGGAAACATTGGGCCGGGAGCCAGTATGAAGCCTCAGTACTGAGAATAGGACCGGAGCTCAGAGCCTGGGCTGTGAGAAGTTCTCAGGCAATGACCCATGTGACAGCGCGGCCCACTTCCTTTAGCTGATTGCCCTGGAAGCACACTGAAGCACTTAGCTTTGTGTCAGAACTTCCTTTTTTCGATACAGAACAGCACACTAAGAGGAAATGTGTGCTATTAAGCTAACAAAAAAACAGCTGTCTCATAAAGAACCCACGGACCCCATTAGATTTTCTTTCATACTGCGGCCCGCTGAACACTTATCATTTGGAACCATCCAACCAAAAACTGATCTTTAGCTCTATTCGGCAATATTTGAGCTAAATTTAAACCTGGATGACATGCTGTAACAAGTGCACTTGAAAAAGTGTTGTAATAGGAGGATGATTTGAGGCGTCAGCTGGTGCTTCTTCCACTTGACACGTGCAAAATGTTTCCTGTTCTTCTTCCACTGACCTAACAGTCAAAAACAAAGCTTTGTCCTGCTCTTTGATTCTTGACCTTCCTAACTCAAATAAACTGTCACGACTTTTGAATCCCTCATTCCCAGTTTTCCACCCGACTGCGAGTGATCTGGTTCCAGGATCAAGTTGACACAGGATATGCAGGATATTTATCTTATCCTCACTGAACTCACAATATCACCCCAGTCACACCAATACTAACAGCTTAAAGGGGTCATATGATGCGATTGCAATTTTTCCTTTCTCTTTGGAGTGTTACAAGCTCTTGGTGCATAAAGAAGATCTGTAAAGTTGCAAAGACTAAAGTCTCAAATCCAAAGAGAAATTTTTTATAAAAGTTAAGAGTCAACCACGCCTACCTAAAACGGCTCGTTCTAACACGCCCCCACATGTCTACGTCATGATGTGGGAAGATTTGCATAACGCCACCCACTCATAAACATTTCATTACACCAAATACACCAAATAATGTTCTTTTTAGCAACATCATATGACCCCTTTAAGTACACCCTAAACAACTCATGTGACTAGCCATGTAGTTGCTTTTATGGCTGGAAGCGTGATTTCTCCTACAATAGTAATAGGTGACAGTCGATGGGCTGTGAATCAGGTCGACTTTCATTTTTAAGACGACTAATGCTGCTGAGACAATTCCAGGATGTTGAAGGGGGAGGAGGGGGTCAGCAGACAAACAGTAATGTGAGTGAATTGTTTGTCCTGCCAAACATGAAGGAAAGTCAATCTGTTCTTTGACTATACAAGATGAAAGACAGAGGAAGAACCTTAAAGTCCTACAAAAACAGTCCAACAAAATAAGCAGCCAATTTTTATAAAAAAAAAAGGAGGAACTTGGCATTTGTCTAACTGGTACATTTGTGTTGGCAGATGCATTGTAGGTGAGATGATGTTCACCTGAGGCTCTCCTTTAGTGATAATTACTGCTGTACATTGTCTTAAAACTAAAGTTTTGTAAAGTTTCATGTCACAAGAAATACTTCCATCAACAGGCAAGTTCATTGTTTTTATGTATATAATCTATTCTTTTGTTTGGATGAAAGAGGACTTGGACATTATGTCTTGAGTACGTTTGTGTGCTGTACCTCTCTCAGTGTCACGTGTGGTGCGGCTGTAGGTGGAAGTGAGACCGCTCAGGCTGTTGGGCCGGTTCAGAGTGGAGGTGCTGTACAGAGAAGAGGAGGAAGGCAGGGTGGAGGAGGCCGTGGTGGTCGAGGCCAAGGAGGTGCTCCGGTACTTCTGGAGGACAAAAAAAAAGGAAATTCATGTGACATTAAAAAACTAGAATGCTAGTTAGAATTCTCTGTGACCGGGGAAAGAAAGGAGTTTTCCTCACCTCTTCAAAGCTGCGGTAGCGGGACCTGTAGTCATCCTCCTTGTTCTCTGTCTCTTTCTTCTCTTCTTGTTTCTCCTTGTAAAAAAAAAAAAAAAAAAAAAACAAGGTCAAAGGCTCAAAATCATGCCATTCATTTCAGAGTCTGCTAAATAGCCCCCCAAATTGTTATGGTCTCAATTATGTTGTCATTATTTTTATAACTGCAACAATATATCTTCTGTTAATTAGAACCAGGGCTGGGCAGTACTATGATACCATGCTACAATAAAAATATATCAATAATGTTTACTTATGATTAATATTTTTAAATATATATTTTTAATCATATTTTTTAATTATAATCATTTAAATATATTATTTTTTTTTAATATATAATATGTATTCAAATATATCAATAATAAATTGATAATAATTTTAATAATAATAAAATCACATGTAGAAAACTATACATGTACACGTAAACTGTCACAAAAGGGCATTTTCATTTTTCAACAGCTTTAAACTTCACCCAATTGAAGATGATTTGAAGACAGGCATTACCACATGATTATGTAATGTATAATTTAAGTAAATATTCTATTATGGTGTTTTATGTTGAGCCCTTAGTTATACCCAATGAGGAAACATGGCCTTGCTTTTGAAGAAGGAAAAACTCAGTTTTCTCTCTGTTGTAAACGGTTATTTCTCCCATAAATCCCTGCCACATCGCAGAGCTGTTCCAGGAAGCATATTCCAAAACCGAAGTAAGAACCAACAAAATCTCTCAAAAAAAACAGTGATAGAATCATGTAAACAGCGCTGTGGATCTGCCTATTATTAGAGAGACTTCCTGCAGAGGCGTTTAGATGATTGTCTAGACTTGCCTGTGTGGACCTCCTGGACTGCCGCGCCTGTCTGGATCTGGCTTTCCTCTGAGACTCGGACTCTTCGTCACGCACAGGGGTGAGGTATGATCTACAGACACAACACAAAGAAACGAAATCCTCTCAGTTAAATGTCGCCAACTGAAGCAACACGCACTTTTGTTGAGGCTCTTCAGGGCAGCTTTAATGAGAGTAACAACAGGCTTTAGAGAATAAATAAGACAGTTCTTCCTTTATTAGGAACTGCAGCATCATACATTGTTTAAACTGAATTTAAAATGTTGACATGTAGAATCTAAATAAAAGACATCAAAAAATCTGCCTGTTGATGCAAAAACGCTCTCAGTGATAACATGTTGCAGTGCATGTGTGTGTACCTGCGTCTCTCTCGTCCGTCAGAGCCCAGCACAGTTCCAGTAGTGGAGGTGGTAGTGGTGGTGGCTGCAGTGTTGATTGTGGGGATGACCGTGGCCGACTCTTTCTCCTTCTCCTTGTCCGTACTCTCTTCTGCCCAATACCTGTTATGCATCGACACAATTCACTAACAGAACTTACTCTGAGTGTTTAGTTTGGATGTTTAATTGGCTGTGTGTGTTCATACCTGGACAGCAGGCTGCGATGTCCGGTGGGTGAGGTAACAGAGGAGGTCGTTGTTGTGGAGGTGGAGGAAGAAGTGGAACTTAAAGCATCATCCTGTCTCCTTCCAAACGACCCGCTACAGCAACACAGACAACAATCAAGGGACAAAACCAAAGATAAGAGGAGAGCAAGATCGCTCTCAAAAGAAGTACCACAGGAGAAAACAGGAAAGCATTCCCTCATTCTGAAAACCTGAGCAAGGTCCATAATGAACAAAACAAAACAGAAAGAAACAAACCCGAGCCAGGTCAAATAAAGCACAGATTAAAAATAAAATGAAAAAAGACAAATTAATAAGCAAACAAACCAATAAAACAAAAAAATTAGGGCTGGGCGATATAAAGAAATCTAAGTACTGACAATATTCTATATTTAATTTCAAGCACTTACTTTACTTAATTTGCATCTTTGATTTTTAGTTAATGTTTACTCATCTGAGAAATATTTGAATTAAAACAATACCCTGTAGACTTTATATTTGGCAATATTTGATTGAATTTTTTCTTTGCTGTGCTATCAAAACGGAATTGTCAGTTGTGAAATTTCACAGGTACTGTTAGCATCTCTTCAACTTTGACGAATACATTGCGATATTTTAATATATCACCCAGCACTATATTCAGTCCATTCTAACGTATAGTATAACTCTATACCCCATAGGCAAATAAATCCCCAAAAAGAAAGAATGGCAAGCAGCTACGTGTGGGGAACACAAAGACACACGGAGGACATGGAGTGAGTGAGTGAGTGTGTGTGTGTGTGTATATTTGCCGATACCTCAAAAAATTATACGATACGATTACGATTCGATTCGATACAGGAGTATATTGATCGATATATCGATATTATGATATTATTTACCTATTTTAAATAACCATCTACATTTTTATTAACTCGCAAATGCAACCAAAATATATAACATGATAATTTCTCTGAAATTTGGGACATTCACAACAAAAAAACTAGGCCTACACTTTTTTTTTTTTAAATAATAAAGAAAATAAACAATTGGAAAAACAATTCTGGCTGCTATGGGCTCAGAGCTAAAATCTTTTCTACAGATAACCAAATTACAAGCAATAGCAGAAAATAAATACAATATAACAAAGACACAAGTTCAATAAACAGTGCTTTTCCGGTTTTTCAGCTCAGTCTAAAAGAAATTTTCAGGTACGCTACAGAAATGTAATAATCAAATGTAAAATAACTGCATAGTCCTCACTGTATAAATTAAATATAGATTAATCATTTTTGATGTTACAAAGGTTTAGTCAGGAGCAGTGAGCACTTGTATTTTTCTTTAACGGCATTAGATTTATTATTAGTTTGCTTTCACTTTAAGAACGAAAGCACAGATTTTATATACTGATACACATGCCTTTTCTTTCTCAACCGTTTACGTTAAGACATATGCTTGTCTTAAGACATATGTTTACTAGGATATTCGCCAAAACGTGCATTTTGATGTAATTTTGTCTGTATTTATTCATCCATGCACAAAAAAGCGGAAGAGAGCTCAATTTAGTATTCGCGCGGTGTAGACGCGGCTGTCTGTGTGTGTGTGCGCAGAAAACTTCTCACACAGCGCTTGACTGTTCCGCCAACAATCCCGAGCGTCTTTTATGCTCACCTTGTGCCTTCGGGCAGTCCTTATATCGAGTCCTGATACGTGAGTTTGAACGAGAATGCACGCGTTGGCGGTAATGCATAGACGGACATTATGTGAAAATGTGGACAGTGCCAAAATAAAGGTGCCTATTTATACTACAGATATCGATATTTTACGCGTGGCATCAATTCTGGCTGCTATGGGCTCAGAGCTAAAATCTTTTCTACAGATAACCAAATTACAAGCAATAGCAGAAAATAAATACAATATAACAAAGACACAAGTTCAATAAACAGTGCTTTTCCGGTTTTTCAGCTCAGTCTAAAAGAAATTTTCAGGTACGCTACAGAAATGTAATAATCAAATGTAAAATAACTGCATAGTCCTCACTGTATAAATTAAATATAGATTAATCATTTTTGATGTTACAAAGGTTTAGTCAGGAGCAGTGAGCACTTGTATTTTTCTTTGACGGCATTAGATTTATTATTAGTTTGCTTTCACTTTAAGAACGAAAGCACAGATTTTATATACTGATACACATGCCTTTTCTTTCTCAACCGTTTACGTTAAGACATATGCTTGTCTTAAGACATATGTTTACTAGGATATTCGCCAAAACGTGCATTTTGATGTAATTTTGTCTGTATTTATTCATCCATGCACAAAAAAGCGGAAGAGAGCTCAATTTTAGCTCAATTCGTGCGGTGTAGACGCGGCTGTCTGTGTGCGTGCGCAGAAAACTTCTCACACAGTGCTCGACTGTTCCGCCAACAATTCCGAGCGTCTTTTATTCTCACCTTGAGCCTTCGGGCAGTCCTTATATCGAGTCCTGATACGTGAGTTTGAACGAGAATGCACGCGTTGGCGGTAATGCATAGACGGACATTATGTGAAAATGTGGACAGTGCCAAAATAAAGGTGCCTATTTATACTACAGATATCGATATTTTACGCGTGGCATCGATGCATCGTATCGTCAGACATCGTATCGATCCATATCGATGAATCGTTACACCCCTAATAAGCATGCTATATAAAATAAAGATCCAACACTCCAGCATGCTTTGTTTTTATCAGAGTACGAAACCAAACCAGGTGCAGTCATGCAAATTCATCGTTACACAATGACACACAAGCGCTCGGGTCATTAGGATGGTTTGGGGTGCTTTCATCTTTAGACCAGGGTTTTCAAACTAGGGAAAATTTGAGGGAATTTTACTAAATGTTTTTTATGTCCATCAAAGTTAGAATGCAAAGTCTAAATATTAATTAAATATATGCATATTTATAATTTAAGACATTTAATGAAAGTACGGTTTCAATTCCATTTCTAAAAACTGATCGAAAATCATGATATTCATTATTCAGATTATTTTTGGTTCTACTGACAGCTCGAGTGTGAAACTGTAATAAATAAACAAATCTGCATATAGTTTTGACTTCATAATTTGACTTAAACATGCTATCATTCAAAAGTTTGGGGTCGGTCAGATTTTTGAATGTTTTTGAGAGAAGTCTCTTATGCTCACCAAGGCTACATTTATTTGAGCAAAAATACAGTAAAACAGTAATACTGTGAAATATTATTACATTTTAAAATAACTGTTTTCTATTTTTATATATTTTTAAAATGTAATGTATTTCTGTGATGGCAGTCATTACTCCAGTCTTCAGTGTCACATGATCCTTCATGAATCATTCTAATATGCAAATTTGCTGCTCAAGATGTGCACATTTCTTATTATTATCAGCACTGAAAACAATTGTGCTGTTTCTATATTTTTGTGGAAACCGTGATTGTTTTTTTTAAGCATTTATTTTAAATAGAAAACTTTGCTAACAATACAAATGTCTTTACTATCACTTTTAAACAAATGTAATGCATTCTTGCTGAATTAAATATTAATTTCTTAAACAAAATAAACTCTACTGACCCCAAACGGTAAATAAAGGCATATTACAACATGTTATCTAATATCATAATTGTTTTTGTAATAGTATAATAATATTTTATTTTTCTACTCTATTCTATTATTTCATTATATTTACTATATTTTAAATGTATGCATGAAAATACAGCTGCCTTTGTATTTCAGGAATTTATATTCTTTTCAAATTCCTTGAAAGGGAATCATCATGTTTGTGCGATCTTGGCATTTTAGACATGCATTTGGAAGATGAATACCATGCTCAAAAGACTAACTAAAAGACCATACAATGACAGGGAGCCAAGACTCTACAGTTCTACTCAAGTTAGCTGTTAGTTAGTTATGTATCTAAACTACAATAGTTACAATGGTTATGGGATGGCAATATTAACATGAATTAGAATTACAATCGAAGCGTCACACGCAAACTCAAGCCGACAGAAGCCGCTATAAATGCTTGACAGCAACATAAAGGTTCTAGAAGCATATCAGAGCAGCAGGAAACAGCGACTGGCTTTTGCCCATCTCTTTGAAAGTCTGAGCCCCTAGCCAGTAAAACCAATATCGTTACTAGAATAAAAGCTAACCTGCGCTGATAGCTGGAGGTTCTGTTTTGTGAGGCGGTTCCGTCGCTGTTCTTCGGGTCTTCTTCCCAGCGTCTCCTGGTATAAGAGCCACTACGTACCAGACTAGCAGCCGAATCCCTGAGAACCAAATGCTACAAATAGCACATCCGATTCCAGAGCACAACTGTTGATAAATCTATTACAGTGCTAAACTAACTTCTGTCAAAACATCGCTCATCATAGTATTTTGAGAGATGCTAATAAAAGACATTTGAGAGTCTTCTCATGTACAAGATGAATGTTGTGCATAAGCCACAAAAACATGCTACACTTGAGCGTGTGCTTCTCACACTGCAACACACAACATGGAGCAGTAGGAGGCGCTCTCCCAATTGCATCCTGTCTTTACCTGTTTTCCTTCTCGTCAATGTCCGATGTGCTAACGTGTCTCCTCGGGATGGTTGGTGCAACATATGCCAGGCGTGTCTTCTCCTTCTCCTGTGTAAATAAATGAAAAAGACGTGTCAGTTGATGTTGTTGTGGCTCAAGAAAACTTATCAATTTGGAAACAAGAGTGCAAATGATCTCAAGAAATGAACGCAAACAGCTCCACCCTTCCAATTAAAAGGTTTACAAGAATATATCACCCCAAATTAAACAACTAAATTCCAGTAGACCTTTTCCTTGTCCTTATTGTCCAGTGAGGATGAGAGGCGAGGAGAAGAAGCCGAGCGCATCACCCCGGCTGTGTCCTTCTCTTTCTGTGCCTCTTTAGTTGTGCTGATTTCTGCCAGTGCTCCGTAACTGCCGGTTTTCCGCAGGCCCAGTCGCCACGATGCAGGAGACTCATCCTTCCTCTCCTCCTCTTTAGGAGACACCTTCCCTGCAGGTGTGCTCACCTGAGGAGGACAAACAACAGATAAAGAAAGGGATGGGAGTGGAAAACAAAAGTTAGTTCGTTTTGGGAGTATATCAAGACTTTTTTTATGCAATTTACAATTAGGGAAGGTCAACATTCTAAGAAGCCCAAATTCCAACCATATAATATTTTTATCACAGGAATATCTAGAGCACACACTTGTGCAGTGATGGTATTTACTAGACCACAGAGAGCACACATTGTAAAACAACATTAAGGGTTGTTCAGAACAGGGAATCGGATCAGCCTGACAGGTCAAAGCAGGGCATAAATATGGGAGCATTGGTTTTGATATTTTCAGAATTGTATGTACATCTCAATATTTATGTATATGCTCTGAAATTATTTAAACTAATCGGAAAATCCACTAGCTCGATCTTTAGGAAATGCAATGGCCAAAAAAACACACACAAAAAAAAAAAAACACAATGTTGCTTAATTTTAAACTGCCAACAAAATAATATATAGTATATTGTAAATATTCTTAAAAAAATACACAATTAAACATTTTTATTAAAAAATACAGTTAAAATAAATAAAGTATTTAAAAAATAAATACAATATTTTATAAAAAATAAAAAAAATAGATAGTAGTAATAGCAAAGTAAAAAAAAAATATATATATATATACAAATATTTAAATACATTTAAAATAAAAATAAAAATATTCAGGGAACACTTTAATTAGGGACCAATTCTCTTTATTGACTAGTTGCTTATTAGCATGCATATTATTAACATATTGGCTGTTTGTTAGTACTTATAAAGCACATATTTTGCATGACCATATTTTAGATAGCTTAATCTTACCCAATACCTAAACTTAACAACTACCTTACTATTAACAAGCAGCATTTGTTGAGGCAAAAGTTGTAGTTAATAGTTAGTTATTAGTGAGAATTAGTCCTCAAATTAAAGTGTGACCATATTTTATAAATAAAAATTAATAGCCATTTAAAAAAATTATAATATTTTTTATAATAAACAAATAAATAAATACCCATTTTAATAAATCAAACAATCAATCAATGGCCAGCCCTAATGCTGCTAAAATTCAAAAATAAACTTCAAGGGAAAGCTGTGGGGGCCGTTTTGAACCGTTTAGTGGTTTTCATTGCTTCAGAAATGCACATTTGCATTACAATCGTTTACTTAAAAGAGCACTAGGCCTAAGATAGTGAGCATACTGAATAACAACACAGATGACAAAACCAAACATGCCCAATTTCAATCGAGATGTTAGTTTTTGCTAACTCGTCAGCATCCTGGTGACCTGTTAGGGTTTAGAGTCAATGGTAAATGAATTCACCCTTATCAAAGTACACACAGCATTGAAGTCACCCCGTCATATTTAGTCCACCACATTCAGGTATAAAAATATAATATCATAATGATTTTCAACCGAAAGCAGTACGTCATCACACCCGCGACTGAAAACGACAACACCATGCAGTGAGCCAGTGACAGGAAGAGGAAATGGTCTTGGATTGGGCAGTTATCTGATTGGTTAGGGATGTGGTCACGTGGGAGAACATATAGGGTGGGCGGGAATCACAATGCTGAACACACCGAGGCCTCACCATCGCTTTTTTGGGCACAAGTGAAATGCCAGTTTTGCGCAAGCCTTGACGCCACAACGCAGGACAGCCTGGCTCCCCCCCAGGCACAAGGGCAGTAATGTTATCAGACTAAAGCCATCCAAGACAACAGCAAAGATGAGTAGAGAGAGAAAAACAGATGAGTGTGAAGAAAAAAGCCAGAAAAAGTAAGAAAGAACCCCTGAATGAAATAAATCAAAAAGCAGTGATGCACAAGTGACAGAGAAAAAGAGATAGCAAAGAAAAAGATCAAATGAAAGCCCAGTCACAGCATACAATGTTTTGAGAGCTCCTGCCATTTAGAAGGCACGCTTGAATTTAAGATGCAATTAAAAAGCTGATTTTTTTAATGCAGCATTTGTCTTGTAGAACAATACACAAAAATACATCATAAAAAAAATAAACATTTGTAAACAAAGAATAATGATTTATATCACACCGGTCTATACGTATAGCAATCAATGTATTTTGTGCATTTAAAATAATTTTTACTGCACATATCTGGGCCATAAATGTATCTTTATTTTATTTTTTTGGTTTAAAATTGTCTAAAAAGGATCAAAATCAGCTTGTGATGGCATAAAAAAAATCACTACAAAAATTACTTCCTGGATGTTAAAATACCTTCTCAACACTCATAAGCAGATTATGACACAGCATTGTTTGTTTGTCACCTTCTACCGGTTGAGTTACAGGAAGACCTAAACTACAGGAAGGACGTCTCCTTGGAAATTCAATTCTTTGAATACATTATATATATGTTGAGGTGCAAATAGTTGAAATACAGTGTTCATGATGAAACTGAAAAGTCATTAAAACTCAATCAATATTTCTAATCCAACTAGCATTAAACGAAGCCAAGTTCAAATTATTAAAGGAACACTCCACTATTTTTGTCCCCTAGAGTTAAACAGTTGAGTTTTACCATTGTCGAATCCATTCAGCCGATCTCCGGGTCTGGTGGAACTCTCATTCCGGTGTAATAATCAAGGAACTTTGCTGCCGTACCATGGGTGCAGCAGGCGTAATGATATTACGCAGCGCCTGAAAATAGTCCTAGCTAGGTAACTTCCAATAAGCCTATTTTCAGGCGCTGCGTAATATCATTGCGCCTGCTGCACCCATGGTACGGCAGCAAAGTTCCTTGATTATTACACCGGAATGAGAGTATAGTTCCTAGCCATATCGGCCTAGAAAATCGCAACTTTTCATTTTCCGTCGGTCTTAGTACACGATGAAACTACAGAAGAGTCAAGTTTTAAATAACAAAAATATAGAAACTCTTTGGTCATTTTTGAGCGAGATGCTAACGGTCTAATCAGATTCAATGATCTATGCTAAGCTAAGCTAAAAGTGCTACCGCCAGACCCGGAGATCGGCTGAATGGATTCGAAAACAGTTTAACTCTAGGGAAGTTGGAAAATGAGCCTATTTTCAAAAAAAGTGGAGTGTTCCTTTAACAAAAAAATATTAAACTTGAATAATTAAGGTTAATATGAAAAATATTAGGATTATTTTAAAAACTATATTTAAAAAAGTTAATAATTGAATTACATTAAGTTACAATAAATGTGGCTAATGTGCAATCAAATTTGTTCTGAACAACAGCATTTTCTAACAAATGGTGTGGTTGTCTGATGAAAGCCTGACATTGATGAAATTCCCTTACTGTCCAGCAGAGGGCAGCAGGTACATGGTAAAGACACGTGGAAGACATTTTCTCTCCTCTCAAGTGCACAGTCCCAGAATTCACTGCACACTGACATTCCTGAATAAGACGTAGATCAGTTGATTTTTTAGTATTTTGCGACCGCGCTGCGCTGATGCCACGTAACACTATGAATCTGTAACTCCTTCACTGTGTTACAAAACCAAGTCACCTTGAAACTGAGACAATAACATTCGTTCGAAACCAACGTTCTTGCTTCCTGACACATGCTCAAATATACATGCTACACATAGAGAATAAATGATATTGCCAAGGAGAAGTCTGGGTCAGGCACCCTCAAGGGGGGAATATGTACCTTTTTGGTAGGTGAAGTTGGGGTGGTCACCTGGTTGCTTGGGGTAGTTGGGGACATGACGGTGGTACTAGGAGGCGCAGGTGCAGGTGTACTGTTGGAAATGCTCGACGGAACAGAAGACTTGGTCTTGTCTGAAAAAAAAAGAAAAAAAAAGAAACGGTGAGTAAATGACCTTACAGATTAGCACAAAGCTAGTTGGGAAAGTGTGTCGCGGACAATGTTTCAAACAGGTACCTGCTTCGTTCTCAGACTCTGAGTCTTCCTCCTCCTCTTCCTCACTAGAGCAGCTAGACTCATCCTTCTTCCCCTCACCCTCTTCTTCATCCACCTTCTCTGGCTCCAGAGTCTCGATTCGTGGGGCAGTTTTCTCTGGCTCCAGTAGAAGTGTTTCTTTACTAAAGCACAGATGCACAGCTTGGTTAGGTTTTGCCATTTAAAATGGATTAAGAACCAGAGCTGAACTCTAGACCACTTTTTCAAGCAGACTCCGCTGCGCACCTGAGTTTGGAAAAAACATTTTCATCAACCAAACTCTGATTGCAAACATATTTGTGTCCACACCAAAAGCTCTGGTGTGAAAACACCCCTAGTCAACTCAGGTGCATGTTTCCTTCCTTCGCATTTATGGTAAAGTCAAGACACCGAGTAAACAGTATATCAATCCCATCATGGTGGTTTCTCTCTAGTGAGCAGGAGCCATTTACCTCTTCAGTGGTTTCACAGATTGATTATTGTCCCCAGTAGTCGTAGTTTCTATTAAAGGAGACTTCTTAACATCCTTCTTTTCACTCAGAAGCTGAAACACAGGCCGCATCAAGACAAAGCTCACAATTACAAAGCCAAATTACATTTACAATTAAAGATCTGATGAGAGTGAGAAATTACCAGATTCTGTTTCTTTTGCAGCTCTTCTAAATATCCCAAGATATCTTCATCAGCTACGTCAAACGCCGTCTGACCCTGGGAACCAAAACGCGACGGGTTGTAAGGGTTCAATTCAAAGACTACACAGAAGCTAGCAGCACAGACAGAACCATAAATCCCATACCACTTTATTGATGATGTCCATTTCACACAAATGCTCTACTAGTATCCGGCAGGCCTCTTCTTTGCCCCAGTGTGCAGCAGCGTGGAGCGGAGACCAGCCATCGTAGTCTTTAATATTTACATCATACCCTGCTTGGATTAAAAGCCTGCAAACAGTCAGAGACGACAGAAATAGCATGATGAGATTAGACAAATCTGGGTTTCTTGGATTTTGGTGCCGCAATCTAAGCTTGGCCTCATTTGCCAAAGGCCTGGGATATTGTGTGGACCAATGGGCTCGCATTAGATGTGAAGTTTTCTGAGATTCCACACCCAAAAAAGCAAGTCTATCCGGTTACAATCCTCTCGTTTTGGTGCAGCGGCAGATGGAGCAGTTGTCACAGTCATTCAACTCTGACATCCAAAGGCACCATAAACAGAGATGCTGCCTAACTCCTGACACACGTCCTGAGCTGTGTTTGTTCAACAGCTCACGATAATCTACTGTAATGGAGACAGATAAACAGGTTACAAACTGTCTCGCCCTGCATACAAGACCCTTGGGATACTGAAAGAGTTGAAAGGTGAAGTATGGGATGACCCAAGTAAAGCAATAAAGCCTCTACACCTGCAATACCAAAGTTTCATTTGTTTCTACCTCCACTAGCTGCTAAATCTCACTTGCTGGCAAAAAAATAACCACAAATATTATCACGTTGAATCCTGGCAAAACGGCAAAATCTTTCTTTTGAAGGCAAGCAAACTTACTTTAAAACCTCAGTGTATCCCTTGGCTGCAGCGACGTGTAGTGCGGTCCCCCCAGACTTGGCGTGCCGGACGTCATTGATCTGGCCGCTGTTAAGCCACTGTCGCGCATCCCTTAGCATGATCCGCTCCTCCTCTTTCCTGGCCGACTCGATATCCACGCCTGGAGCAAGATGGAGGGAGAGGCAGATCCTTAGGATTAGTACATACACTTAACCTGCCCAAACTGTAGGACATCCAAGAAGGCTAACTATACGCAAAGCAAAATATATATGGCACTTCGGCATGGTAAGTTGTTTTTTTTTGATGGGCTAAGAATGCTGAATGGCTCTCGCCATTGTGCTTAACTCCAATTAACAACCACAGAGGTTGACTACAGTGTAACAAGGTAAACAGTTTCAGGAATGACTAGTGTGTCTACTCTAAATAGTGTCAAAGGTTAAGTTCGTGAGAAAAAAAAATTGTGCCTATTAGGCTAAAAACTGTACATAATGTTAAACATCAAAAATCAAATATTAAATAAAAAATACATAAAAAGCTAAATAAACAGCTTTTATTGACTACTATCTGATAGACAGTGCATTCAAAATACGATATACATTCTTTAAACTACCAGGAAATTCACATTCTAAGGTTTACTTTGATATTATCACTTAACATTCAAGTGTGCATAAAAATATTCGATGCATACTTGAATTATTTTTATTGTTCCGAAAACACAACATGTAAACTAGTCCACACTGGAGGACTGCCAAATGGGTCACTGTGCCTCTAGTCTATATAACCTGAAATGTACTTAGGCATGCAGAGACCTGACAGCATTAAGCTAAACAGGAAACAACAATAGAAACTTTGCAGCATGTAACGTTGAAGTAAGCGACCATTTACCATGTCTCTAAATGCTTAGCAACATCTCCACTGAGTGCTAAACCAAAACAAGATCAATGCTTTATATATACAGAAATATAGCTGACAGCTAGTTGACCTTTCATTTTTGTCAGAATAATGAACGTAAAAGGAGGCATCTCAGATTACAAATGAACAGCGTGAGGATCATGCCACATCCCTTATACGGCTACAAGCCCGACTGAATGGCCGGCAGGTGCGGCTGCTGGGGGAAGTCAACTGTGATGTGATTAAAGTGACAGATTTTGATCAGTTTAGTTGAAGAGATGGGGCCCATATTTGACCAAAGAGTTGGAAGTAAGTGAAAAAGATGGGGCCATAGGACAGAAATCTGTAGGAATTCCTGTGCAAATCCCATGACAGAGCTGTTCTGTGTTGCAAGAAAATTCCAATCGTGGGAAGAAATAAGGAGAGTTAAGCACATGGCTTCATCAAGAGAAGCCTCAATATAATAGTCTTTTCTGGTGTAAATGGGTGATGGACAGTAATTCTCCAAAACTCTTGGGAGATTTGTATTTGCTGCCAAGGTAAGAGGTTAGGAATACGGTTACAGCTGGTCTCCAAATACAAATCCAGCTTCCTTAGAATCAAATACTCAAAATTCATGGTATTACCATGTATGCACTGATATTAAAATTCTGGTTGATACAGATAAGCTGATAAATGTATTCATGCTATGGTCGGTAACCACTAAATCGTTGATATTAAAGATAAAAAAAATCATAAAACTGCTCAATTTAAAACTGAATTGAATTTAGGTGGTACAGTATGAAGGATGGATATTTATATTAAGATCTGCAAAGAATGGCATTTAGCAGTGTTACTAAAATAGCATTTTTCAGGATTTAAGATAAATAACGAATATGAACCAAAAAACAAAACAAAAACCACAAAATGAAACAAAACTACTTTTAAAACTACTACTTTTTAAGCAATAACAGGAGCCTTAAAGTTTGTTTACAAGCACAGTGATTTGCAAAAGCCATTCACTTTCAAAGAGAGCTGGTGATTTCTAAGCGCATGTCAGTGGCCATTCGTAATTCGGTCACAACGCCACACACCCAAACTACACGTGCTGCCATCCGTGTGACTTCTCTGCTTGAGAACATCAGTCCTTTATTTGCCAGAGCAAACCAGAGCACCAGCACTTCTCAGCAACCTGAGACTGTGGACAGCCTCTCGAGATGCAGATTGCTCAAAATGGTGAACATGTAGAGATATCACCAGTGGCTCTGCTGATTCAACACGGCCAACGGAGGGGGGAAAAACAGCTTTGCTTTGTCTTTCCTTCTTAATAGGTTTGAGTGCATTGTGTAACAGACAGCTGATGAGCACAATGGCTCTTTTCTCTCGGCTGCACGTAACGAGTAAAAACAGGTAGAACAAAAGTGCCAGGAGAATTTGCAGCCTCTATAAAAAGCAAGAGACAAACTGACCTCCACAAGAGCACTAAACAACAGTCAAAAGCAGTGGACAGGAGCTTGGGTTTAAAACTAAAGCATTCACTTTAGCTCAAACGATTAGTAAATAAACTGCAGAATGTTATATTTTCTAATGCACGCACGAATTGCATGCATTCTGACAGCGCTGCACGAGCTCGCGGCGCCAGGGTTTAAAGTCCAAAGCACAAGGAAAATCTGCGCTAAAACTGTTACTCGCCAGTTGCTCAGTAACATTTTTGTGATTTTTTTTTAAAGTCATGTGACAATGTGATATGTGCGACAAGCATCTTCCCAAATTCGTAATGAGAATCATAAATCTGCATGCTGTTGTCAACAAAAAGAAGCACTGAGATCTTCCTGCGGGTTTCTGAAAAGTCGAGAAAAAGCAACAACTCCATCAACATTCATATTAATACATTTATTATAGCATTCACATATAGTGTTCAGACTGGGATCTGTAATATTTTCTGTTTTAAAAGAAGTCTCTTCTGCTCAGCAAGGCTGCCTTTATTTGTACAGTAAAAAAATACATGCCTGATTCAAGTCTCAAAAATGCACAAAAATATTTTACTAACTTATTAATTTTAAGTTAAATCGTGCTAAAATGTTCAGTGTTAAGTAAACATTTTTAAATAGTTGATTGTAATTGATTTTTTATTTGAAAAAGAGGACAAAACAGTAAAAAGCACATTTTGGCTATTTAATTTATGCAATGGTGAAAAAAAAAATTCAATTTCGAATTTTCATTTCGGTGCATCCCTACTTAATGCCTCCGACGTCTGATTTCCAGAGCAACAAGAGCTGGAAAAATCTGTTGCGTTGGCTAGGAGAGGCTCCCCGTCACCTGATTCCCGTGGAAATGAGCAACTGCTAATAGGTCTAAGGGATGACCCTGTTGAGGAGGTGGTGGTTGGGGTCTCTGCTTAAGTTTAACCTCATGACTGGGGTCTTGTTCAAAAGCAGACAGGGAGTGGGAAAAAAGATAATCACATTAGAAGAGGCTGAAGGCATTATACAACAGTCACTGTTACATAAAGCCATCTCTGAGCTGAGAATAGTGCAGGGTCTTATAGTACAATACATGGAATAAAGCGTGGGCTCCTGTTCTAGCCTGACCACCGAACGACAAGTATCTTTAGTCAGATAGAAAAGGACGTTCTATTTCAGCCGTTCAAACATTAGGGTTCACCAGCAATGTCATTTCTGAAGTCCTAAGGTTGCACAGGGGGAACTGTGCGGCGGACGTCTGCTGAGGTCTATCACGCACGCTGACACTTCTTCTCCAAAGCTGAAGAGTGTCCTTCAACCCTCAAATGAAAGCTGACAGCTGCCATTGGCTGTGCCACACTGGATGGCCATGAGCGTGGGCTGAATTGCAGATGTTATATAACATGCTCTTAGAGAGTGCGGCATGTTAACAGCAGGGCAGAGCAATTATCAACAAATTAATGCCGCATGTTGAGCTGTTAGGAGCAATAAAGGACAATATATATATATATATATGCCTCTATCACAGTGCTTCCCATCTTATGTTTCAAAACACAACATGCTGTAAAAGACAATACAGCTTGGATACAGTGCAATGAAGTTGACAATCACAGCAGTGGCCGTTTACTTTAATTCTGCAAGAGGTAGCACCCCTTGAAATTTAGTGTGTTTCACAGAGTATGAATGAGGAAAATACTTTACAAATATACAATTATTTTTTGGTACAATAACTTTGCCAACTTTATAAACTAACCTTAAGAAACACAATACAAAAATCTGAAACTGCTTTTCATGACCCCTTTAAATAATAATAATAAATTACACCAGTAATTCCACGTTAATTAAAAGATCATGCCAATATATCCTCAAGCCATCCAAGGTCTATTTGACTTTCTTCTTTCAGATACAATCGGAGTTATACTAAAAAATTACCTGGTTCTTCCAAGCTTTATAATGGCCGTGAATGGGTCTCAAGATTTTGAAGAGAGTGGTGTTCCAGCGGATGACTTGGGTGTAGCGTAAGCTCCGGTGAGAATATGCTAGTCTCGCGAGAACCAATTTTTGTTTACAGCAAGGGTCTCCTCTTGGCTAATATCGAAATCCTCCAACATTCTTATTTACAAATCCTCGTTTTGTACTTCTAATTCGTGACAGGTGTTTTGTTTTGCTCTCTGCTCTGTGCTTCCGTGTTCCTCACTTCTCACCGGAGCATACGCTAAGTAGTGGTCGACCGATATGGGTTTTTTGACAGCCGATGCCGATATCTTGGAACTCAGTATTCTGGGAAGTTTGTGTGCATTGGGAATCTTTTTTTTTTTTTTTAAATAAAGCCAAGGTAACACTCATTTTACATACAGCACGCAATGAAAATGACAAGAATATGACAGTGGGCAAATGCATAAAGCGGAGTATAATTTGAATTCACCAGTTTAAAGTTTGTCGATCCCGCGTCTCCAGTGAAGCTGAACTCTCCTCCTGTCAGCATTCCATTCAAACGGACCGACCGTCACACAGAGAACACGCAATCATGCAGGATACAAATGCACACTTCACAAGATCTCAACTAGATTCGACTAAGTCTGCAAGGTTTGTGAAATTAAATGTTCATTAGTCATTCAAAGATTTGTTTAAATGATATAAATGCGTATTTGCTGAATGCTGACGGCAAATGAGAAATTATTATTATAATGTTTGCCTTACTAACAATATAAAAGCAATCATTATAATACTTTTTGTATACATTTTAATTCCTTTGTTTAACAGCTCTATCTG
>NW_015558595.1:1057353-1057767 GCF_001515605.1 Sinocyclocheilus anshuiensis | reverse complement strand
ATTAGACAGAACTGAACGACGACAGCGAACAAGAGGGAGAATGTGAGCGGTGTGTGCTCAGGCGCAGCCATTCTCAGCGCCGTCAAAATAAAAGTCCCACCTTGAACACATCGGCCAAACAGAAAAACGTATCGGCCGATGCCAATATTTGAAAAATGCCAAATATCGGCCGATATATCGGTCGACCACTAACGCTAAGCCTACGTCCTACATCATCCGCCGTAACGCGAGAATGACAGTCAGCAGAAGCTAGAGATTACAGTTTATAAAGTTTTTAATATGGATATTTTTCTTCCAAAAACGCATTGATTCGCTACAGGAGGCCTTTATTCACTCCCTGGAGCAGTGTGAGGCACTTTTTATTATGGATGGATGCGCTTTATTGGACTTCTTTTGGACTATTGAAAAATAACA
>NW_015558595.1:1051560-1054468 GCF_001515605.1 Sinocyclocheilus anshuiensis | reverse complement strand
ATGTTGCGTTGCCTTGCACCTTATTCTGTGTAAGAAGCCACATCATCTCACAGAAGGATTTATTTCAAGCACTCGGCTGATGTTATGAAGCGAGTTTGGAGTAAAAACATGGTATTAATTGTGGTATTTTCACATGCTTTTACTACACAGAGCCGTAGTTCACTGTCAACGTACGCAAACAGCTTTCATAATTGCAGAACAATTTCTTCGATTTCATTATCGCGCGATTGTATCGTCTGCGATTATGAATGCGATTTTGCATAGCTTGTCAATGAACTACGGCTCTGTGTAGTAAATGCTGCTCCATCTGAAAAAACGTGATGGAGATTTACTACTGATTACTACAATCACATTTGATTAATCGTGCAGCCCTAGCTACGCCTACATCACCAGCCGCTCTCACCTCCTCTTCTGAGCCAGTGCAGAAACTGTACTATCTGCTGCTGATACATCCTGGTGAACAAGGAGCCACACACCACCTCAGGCTGTTAACGCATGTCTGAACAGGGCCACTCAGTAGCAGCTGGGCTCCATTTCATCATCAAGAAAATAGTCCAAAAATAGAAAAACCATTTCATCTAGTTTAGGATCATTACAATGGGCGTCAGGTCAAACGGATCATGTTTCTCCATTATGTAAGGGACCTCACTACAGCCAGTCACACACACACCTCCCTAAATCCTTTATGACTTTGCACACGCATGATATACCTCGGACATCAAGTACTCAGCCAGGTCAACAGGCAAGTTAAGAGTGGACACAGGAGAAAGGGTGTTGTGTGTTACACTACTGGCTGAGCACGGCTCTAATATTAATTCTGAGTCAGTGCACCCACTGGAGTCCTTCCAAGACTTGCAGCCTCGACTCGAGCACACAGCAGCTGGGAAAGTTGAGCATGATGCAAATTTTGCTTCAGAAGGCCTTTATTAACCCCCTGGAGCTGTGTGGAGCACTTTTTATGATGGATGGACACACATTTTTAAAAGCTTAAAAATCTCGATACCCATTCACTGCCACTGCATAGAAGAGCCAGGACATTTTTAATATAACTCAGACTATATTCGTCTGAAAGAAGAAAGTCATATACTGTCAGGATGGCTTGAGGGTAAGTAAATCATGGGCTATCCCTTTAATTCTTCAAAAATGTGCTCGACCAGGTAGCCTCATAGGCAGCACTCAGAAACGCAGCAGGATTGCGCAAATTTGAGCAGACTCAAATTTGAGTAGTCTTGGCTAATGGTCCTTATAATTTTTTATTATAATAAATATATAATAATGAATATATATATATATATATATATATATATATATATAAAATAATGCAATGCTAATGCAATGCTAATCGACTTTATCACTGCATAGAATACTATGAAATATGTTGCGTTGCCTTGCACCTTATTCTGTGTAAGAAGCCACATCATCTCACAGAAGGATTTATTTCAAGCACTCGGCTGATGTTATGAAGCGAGTTTGGAGTAAAAACATGGTATTAATTGTGGTATTTTCACATGCTTTTACTACACAGAGCCGTAGTTCACTGTCAACGTACGCAAACAGCTTTCATAATTGCAGAACAATTTCTTCGATTTCATTATCGCGCGATTGTATCGTCTGCGATTATGAATGCGATTTTGCATAGCTTGTCAATGAACTACGGCTCTGTGTAGTAAATGCTGCTCCATCTGAAAAAACGTGATGGAGATTTACTACTGATTACTACAATCACATTTGATTAATCGTGCAGCCCTAGCTACGCCTACATCACCAGCCGCTCTCACCTCCTCTTCTGAGCCAGTGCAGAAACTGTACTATCTGCTGCTGATACATCCTGGTGAACAAGGAGCCACACACCACCTCAGGCTGTTAACGCATGTCTGAACAGGGCCACTCAGTAGCAGCTGGGCTCCATTTCATCATCAAGAAAATAGTCCAAAAATAGAAAAACCATTTCATCTAGTTTAGGATCATTACAATGGGCGTCAGGTCAAACGGATCATGTTTCTCCATTATGTAAGGGACCTCACTACAGCCAGTCACACACACACCTCCCTAAATCCTTTATGACTTTGCACACGCATGATATACCTCGGACATCAAGTACTCAGCCAGGTCAACAGGCAAGTTAAGAGTGGACACAGGAGAAAGGGTGTTGTGTGTTACACTACTGGCTGAGCACGGCTCTAATATTAATTCTGAGTCAGTGCACCCACTGGAGTCCTTCCAAGACTTGCAGCCTCGACTCGAGCACACAGCAGCTGGGAAAGTTGAGCATGATGCAAATATCACCCGTGGCCATCCGAGCAAGGCAATTAATTTGAAGAACTGCCTCAGAATTGTCAGAAAGCAATGATCTCAACCGTAGCATGACATGGACATGACACTAAGCCTTGTACACCCTAGCAAATCATTGTCATGAAAGATGAAGTTTGGAGTGACTGTGTAATGTGTGTCAAGGAGAGGCAGCAGTACCTTGCCGGTTGATCTCGTTTTGCAGAAGCTCCTCCATGGCCTCCTCCTCTGCGATATCCAATGGCGTTTCTCCCTCGCTGTTTACTACACCGACGTTTGCACCTTGACTGATAAGATACCTGCAAAGACATGACAAGACGTTTAAAAATGCAAAGTGTGAGATTAGTTGAATCACTAATACATCCGAACTGAACTGATAACTGCTGCTTTGGAACATTTGGAAGAAAAAAAAGAGAAATTATGAAGAAATTGAATGGGGCCTCATTTTAAGGGACTCCCTTCACAGAAACTTCAAGTGGTAATTTGCATCTTAAAGGGGTCATATGATGCTTTTTTAAAGATCATTATTTTGTGTATTTGGTGTAACAGAATATGTTGACATGCTTGAATGTTCAAAAAACACATTATTTTTCAAATACTGTACATTATTGTAGGTCCT
>NW_015558595.1:1030623-1050650 GCF_001515605.1 Sinocyclocheilus anshuiensis | reverse complement strand
CACGAACAGCTTGTAACACTCCAAAGAGAAAGGAAAACTTGAAATCGCCTCATATGACCCCTTTAATCAAAATTCAGTGAAGTGGTCCTCCACTTCTATTGCTGGTTAACAGCGTGGATTCATGTCACTGAGTACATAGGCTTGAGAGTTATGAAGGAGTGGCTGTCTCTTGTCTGAAAGACCGTTTCAGCATTGACCTTAGCGTGATCAACACATTGCCCTCAATAACCTCTCTACTCATGTGTCAGATTCAAGAACCGCAGCACTGGGGAACAAGGCTGCACAGACCTGCCCTTACTACAGTCTGGATCACCTTACATATTAAAAGCAGCTCAACTAGTAGTTTCTTATTATAAATCAAACGCTTTTGCAAAACTCCACTTGGCTACAAGTAAAGAATTTGGGTAACTTTTTTTAGGGATGGCGTATCTGCCGATACCGATCCGATACCAGTGCAGTTTTTTTTAAATGAGTGTAGAATTTCTATACCTCAATGTGTAGGTCGATCATCACTCTTTTGTATGTTACACACAATCTACTAAATATAGACAGCTTCATTATAAAGAAAAAATAACAAACAAAAAAATATAATCAAAATCTATGACAAAAATACTATTATAAACTAGGTTAATGGATAATTCAGTAGCAAAAGTTACTCTAGAAAAATCATGAGTGCACAATAATTTTATAAAATCCTAAACTTTTAGTGGGAAAAAAATATATATTATTTTGTGGGTAACAAATAAAAGTGAGTAAGTGTAGGGCTAAATCTGGTAGGCCTACACATTGCTTTTTGTATTGTAAAATACATTCATGAAAAACAAGTAATATATTTATATATAAATATATACTATAGTAGTCAACATTTGAAGTGGATCAAAACATTCCATCAAAGTTGTCAAAAAACCAAAACAATACCCGTTCTTGTCTTAGGAAATTAATAATCTTTCATTGCGCAAAAGTATTATGATACTAAAGGCTACAAATACAGAGCAGCTCAAAGTGCTTATGCGCATCCCGTGCGCAGAATGACGTGCTTGAAGCAAGTCACAGCGCACAGCATAGAGAAGTTCAAAACACAAAGTGAAGAGATATTGATGCGTAGTGTATTAAATATGTGCGTTCGTTTATTGAGAAGTTTGAATGCTGAATGGAGGATGACAGACAGCCGCTGCGGAGAGAAGTGTTTACGTGAACTTGACTTAAATATTCATCTGTACCGCACATTAAACTATGGAAAAGCTTCAGAACACTTGAAATATAGTGCACGAAAACTTTATGGTGCTTTATAATGTTTTTGTGGCTTTCGTGGGGCTTAATAATAACACAATAGTATACGCACTATATCGGATTTGGATCGGTCTCTTCTGACCGATACCCCAATCCAGCAGAAAATGCCAGTATTGGAGCGATACCGATACTGAATATCGGATCAGCGCACCCCTAACTTTTTTGAAAAGCAAGTTGTGTTTCTTTTACTAAAACAGCCCTTGACTTTACTGTTCTTCAAAAACTTAGCATCTTGTTTGAAACTGATCATCGGCAATGCTTTGCTGAGATTATTAAAGAGGCAAAACTGATATATTCACCGTCAATCCCAATCAAACGTATTGCAGGCCGGTCAGTATTTTACATAAAACAGGCTTATTTATACTAGCCAAGTGCAAAACTAAAAAAAAATTCATAATTGACTATTCGATTGTTGAACGACTACCCAACTCAACTACTCACCCTGACCCATCCTTAATTTACATATCTTAAGGTGTGTACATTTATCATTCTGCGAATCTTTGCGGGCAATACAGTCATTTTGAAAAAGAATACACACAATGAGGAATATTCCCTCACAGATTTAGCAATGGGTTGAAGTTGGTCAGGCAGATTTGCCGCAGTGACCAACAGAAAGCTGCTTGGTTTGACAGTGACTTCTGTGTGAGCTGTGCTTCATACCTTGCTACACTATTGACAATAGACAATGGCCCTTTTTTGCCTGTGAAATTTCACAATTGTGCCCGCACCTTAGGCCTAGGGGGTAAAATAAACTATTTTAATATGGGTTTCAAGAACAGAATTTGGAAAGTGTTCATTTACATGTGGTCAGTCATGTTAAATTTGTATATTTGTGCCTAATTTGTATATTTGAGTCATTAGGCTTGCATTTCTCTGTTTTGCCATTTTGTACACAATTCCTATTTCGGATTCTGGAAATGTTAGTCCTATCAACAGACACTAAACAGGTCAGAGTACTCGCAATATTCAGGACAAAAGCAAGCCTGTTCCGTTTTACTGTTTGCCCTATTTAAAAGTCAGCTGATATTTTTTATTTTCTCTAGAGTGCTGTGTTCCCTATACAGATCTCGAGCCTCCAATATAGCTCAAACATGAAATTCAATAGTAAAAACGCCCAATGCATATAGAAGAGTGACACTGCCAACGAAGCAACAAAGTCTGAACTCTAATCAAGAATTGTCCATGACAACAGTTATCGTGATCGACGTGACATTATAAATTACATTGCAATCCCAGAACGCACAGCAACAAGCTAAGTGGAAAAAACACCCCCCACAGATTCAAAGTGGAGGATGAGGAAGAAAAAATATTTATTATGAATCAAAATGTATTCAATGCTGAAAAGTAGGGATGTAACGATTAACCACGAGCCGGTTGAAAATCGATATATTAGTATATTATTATAGTGTTATATTTCAATTTCACAGAAATGTGCAGCATTTTGTCCAAGCAATAATAAAAGGACACATTTAATTTATAATTTGTCTTAAATCTCATTTTGTTAAAAAAAATAATCGTGAATCGAATCGTGAAATCAAAATTGTGAATCGAACCGTGAGTTGAGTGAATCGTTACATCCCTACTGAAAAGTATAGAAAAACATTATCATGTTCAGCGTTATTTGTGTGGCCTACAGAGGTCCTGTCCATATAGAGACTGTTCGAGTTTTATTAAAATTACTCATTGGTCTTCCATAGTAGCAAACCTTTAGATCAAAATAACCACAGTTCAATACCATGGTAAAAAAATGCAATTATATATTGAACTCGTTATCATTTTATTGAGGAAAATTATATTGCTATAATTATTGTTATCGTTTTATCGCCCAGCCCTAATGCTTAATAAATAAAAGTATGGATTTCTCTTTCTTTTCTTTTTTTTTACATTTCTTTAAACAAAATCCTTTGAACAGTAGTGTATATATCCATAACAGGACAATTTAGTGTTATTTAAACTGACTCCTTTGTTTTGCTTTTTTCATATTTTAATATTTAACGTCTGGGTCTGGGACAAAGGTAAATCAAAAAGTAGGTTTTAAAGTGGTAATATGACAAAGAAGTTAAAATTTATTTGTGTTACTAAAAATAATCAAACCCTGGGACATAAAACTGGCTGAAGATGAAGAAACACTTTTGTTTTCTGTGGTGGGGAAATGGGACTTACTCAGCGATGTCGAGGTATCCGCAGGAAGCGGCAGCGTGAAGGGGAATCCAGCCTTCGTTGTCGGGCTGGTTGATGCAGGCTCCATGCTCCACCAGGAAGGTCACCATGTCCACATTATCATCTATGCAGGCCTGGAAAAGAGAAGAAATTAGTTAACATCTAAGCAAGAGTACGGTCTAGCCATTTAGCATCTCGCAGAGTAAACCTTTTCAAATCATTAGGGCCTTTCGCACCGCTTTAGTTCCAGAACTAAATGTACAGTACTAAAGTACTGGGACGATTTTGCGCGAACTATTTCCCAGTACCATTTAAAGGGTTGCATTCGCACCGACAGTGTGTACTAGGAACCGGTCGACAGCGACGTCATTTGTGCACGGCGTTCAACAACGGAAACAAAGAAAAACAACGTTAACAACAGGAGGATGGAGGACGCTGTGATCGGAGCTGTGTTTTTGTTGTGTCTCGCGGGTTTCACAATAATGGACATGGAAAGTCGACGAATACGTAAAGTGATTGAAAGAACGGAAAGGAGGACTAAGAATCTCCAACGACAACTGGCAGTGCTACATTTGCTACAAGTGCCTGCACTTCAGCATCCGTCCATCTATCGCTGTTCTCCATACTTGCGAAATAAGTTGATACAATGTTTACAGTATGTTTACACAGCGTTTTAAATCATGGCGGGGGAGGGCGTTTTCATACGCGTTTGGCCAATCAATGTCTACTTACGTCACGATTAGTACCAGTTGTGCTGGTTAGACCCTGCTCTGGAGTAGGAGCTAATTTGGTTCTCGAAAAAGGCAGTCCGGTACTAAAATCGCACCCAGTTCCGGCGGTGCGAAAACGCCAAAAAGTGGGTAGTTCCACAATTAGTTCTGGTACTATGAAAAGTTTCCTGCGGTGCGAAAGGCCCTATAGATCCTTTCAAAACAGGCTAGCATTTTAGTCTGGATTAAAAGCCTTAGCAAAACAGTTTCATAAACCCAAATGTGAGCTTCAGAGCCAAACATTAATCTTCAGTGGGTACCTATTCCTCTAAACAAAGACACATTATATCATCAGGTAACCAAAATGCCTTGAGGGAAATAAAGAGGTCTGTAAGTAACCACTCGATGAGACAAAAGAGCTTGAAATAGACTAGCGTTGTCACTACAGTGACTATATATACACAGTTCAAACGTTTGGGCTCAGTAAGATTTTAAGAAATAAATGCTTTTATTCAGTAAGGACACATTGAATTGTACAGAAGTGACAGTAATATTTCACAATATTTCACAAAATGTACTGTACTTTTGTATCAAATAAATGCTGCTTTGTTGAAAAAAAAAATACAACTGACAGAAAAATATTAACTTCAGCCATTCAGTTTCAAATAAAATACTTTCTTCCTTCCTACAGTCGGCAGAGACAGTTTTTTTGTCATGGCAATCATGTGAACTGCCTAATTATCTTATGTTTTGAGTGGAGCTTTCAGTGTCCATTGTCAAACTCAAACACCTCACAGTCTAAACTCTGCGACCTTGACTAGTGTCCAACCTCGGTTCTCCATGTGCTCCCCTCTTGAACGGCTGCCCGTAAAAGCTCCTGGTTGCCATGACAATACCATAGGACAAAGAGGGAAACACACAAACCAGCCTCACGTTCAGGGCACACGACTATCGGGTTGAAATCCTTGCCCAAATTTGGGCTGTTTACAGTAACGCAGTAGAAACGTGTGGGCCTCTTTGCTCTTATCAGGGCCTTGTCAAGCTAGAAGTAGAGGAAACCAGGACTGTCCAAACAGCTAGCTTCAAGGATTTTGAACACCTTTTACAGGTCTGATGTGGCTTTTTTTTTTTGTACACAGCCTTCATCATGAAATCAAAATGAACAACTCCTTTTTTTTTTTTGTATGGAATATTGCAGTTTATTATAAATGATTTCTGTATACACATTTTTTTTATTTATGTGACAACAATCTTAAACCAAAAATATTAACTTCCCCTCCCCGCACAATGACAAACATCCCGTTTGCACCGGGACAACAATCACTCCTCACCAGCAAAGTGTCAATCACATGAGATCTCAGCAATCACAATCCCATGATCCAAACAATTTCCAATGGACAAAATCAAGCACAGTCCTAATTATTTTCTACGGAGGACTACACAGAAGCAATTTCATTAGCTTAATAATGGTACTCGGTTCTGTGCCTGATATGAAATCCTACAATATATAAACTACAAAATCATATAAATAAATTAATGTCTTTTATATTAGTTTACATAATAGTATATAACCAAAGCTATAAATATCTATGAAAAAAATTTAAATTTTAGCTAGCTAAATGTACACTGACATAAGTTTAGTTAGCATATGTTTAGCAAACTATGTGCTCAGCTTATTAGCTTACTATACCACTACCGGATTCGCCTTCTAACTTACACTGTGTCCTAACTACATGCGATGCAACAAGATTCCAGCGACAAACAATTTGGCTGTCCACGCCAGACGCGACACGACAACTTGACGCGACAGAATCAATCAAACATCACAGCCAATCAAAAGCATGTGTGGGCGGGCTCTCTCTGGAAGCGCACTGCACTCGCAATGAAATGGATAAGTTTATAATCTAATTCATAAATATTAAACCTTTTTAACATTATTAAATGTGCATACTGAGTGACTGATACCATTTTTGTTATGAAATACGGTTCGCAGTTTTAACGTACATGTTTCCTTTAATTTATTTTCAAGATCTGAGATAAACTATCTGTTGTTGCTTTCAGTTTGGCTATAAATGTCATGCAATATGATATTCAAACTCACATTAGACACATTTAACAGTGAATAAAGCAGATAATCAGTACCTGAGATTATCCCTGTCACAGAAATAGAAACCGTTTCTAAAATAGAAATTTTGTGTGTCGCCGTTGCGGCTGGTTAGGACAAAAACTCCGATTAACATGGAAAAGATACCTTTTATCGAGTGTCGCGGCATCGCGTCGTGTGTAGTTAGGACATGGTATTAGACTATACCCTGCAACAAATGTAAATGTTTTATACATTTTGTTTGCTTGGGCTTTAGAAATGGCTACCTCCTGGGATCTTAGGTGGACTCGACAGGAAGAGCAAAACGAACTGACCACGGCTCTCAACCAACCAGCCAATAACCACAAGGTCTCCTAAGCCTTCAGCAGATAGATAGCAGTTTTTTTCTGTTGATTAAGACTTTGGCAAAAATAATAACGTGGTGAACAAGACTTAGGGCTGCACGATTATGACAAAAATCATAATTGTCGATTATTCCCTTGAAATTGTAATTGTGATTATTAATTACAATTATCACAATTTACATTGAATGATGTTTATACCATTGTTTGATGCAACTGCATGCCGTATTTTTATATGAAAATAAACAAGCTGAAAACACTCTAACTGAAAAACCTTTAGTGCTTTTCTATAGTATTAAGCCTCAAATGTCAACTATACATCGGATTGGTTTCTTCTTTAAATTATAAAAAAGGTAAAAAATATGAATGGTATTATAATGTTATACTAAAACTAAAACAATGGAAAAACCCTCAAGATAACATGTAGAAAGAAAAAAACATATCTTAAGCGTGCAGAATAACATAAGTGGACTTTGAACGATTAATTGCCGCTTTGAACGATTACGTAATTGTGGCATCCATAATTGTAATCGCGATTAGAAATTCGATTAATTGTGCAGCCCTAGAACAAGTCTGACCAATTAAGACTGATTCAAGCTGCTCTTTTTAAATGATTAATTAAAAAACAACTAGCACAACAACCACAAAAGAAATATACATCATTGTATTTTATTGCCATTATAGGTAATTAACTTAGAAAAGTGAAACAAAAACATTTAATCTGGAGAATTTTTTAGGGACATCCAAATAGGCCTCGTGTCATTCGCTCGGCCTCGGGATAACGTGTCCTACCCAGTCCCCTTGAGGCAAGAAAACATTCCCTCTGCCCTCAAAACACAGCATGTTTATTATAAGCCAAACCCAGCCGTTCCCACAGCCCAACAATGGCAATCCCTTAATGGCTAAAATTGCTCAGGCCAGACAGGTGTGAGAGGCTGTGACCACATCAGGGAATGTAGAGCTGGTCTTTAAGCCATAAGACAGGGGAAATTACTCTCCAAAGAAAAGGACGACTCTAAACTAATTCTGTAAAGTGCTTCTGAGCTCCATGTTGGAGTCTCTGAGCACTTCTTGTATGTAGCATAGAGGGAAAAAAAGCATCGTCAATTCCTTTCTGAACATGCACAGGGTAGCTATAAGAACGTCATCTGTGTGTAATGAAGACAGATTTGGTATGTGGGCGTCAAACTAATCCAGACAGACATGAGGAGGTCTGTTTTTGTTTTATATGATGGTGCGGCTACACATTCAGGAGACATTTGAGAGCTAATCTGACTATTAATGTTAGTAATAATAGCAAGGATTACATCCAAATCCCACATTACTGATGGTTGTGGACAGGCATGTACAGAGACCACAGACATATAGTACTGACTCAATAGCGAACAAGTCGCCACATCTCCATTCAAACCTCTTTGACAGAGCTGGAGAGAAGCATTTATTAGCACAAGATGCTGAGATACAGCAGATATATGCAGGTGCAGGTATGATGACCAACAGAAAGCTTTGGTTTGAATGAGACTTCAGTGTGAGCTGCGCTTCATACATTGCTAAACTATTGACAAAGCACCTTTTTTGCCAGCAAAATGTTGCAGAATTTTCACTAAGACCACATTTTAAAGGGATAGTTCACCCAAAAATGAAAATTGCCCCATGATTTACTCACCCTCAAGCCATTCTAGGTGTATATGACTTTATTCTTACGAATACAATCGGAGCTATATTAAAAAATGCCCCAGCTCTTCCAAGCTATATAATGGCAGTGAATGGGGATTTTGAAGTAAAATAAAATGCATCCATCCATTATAAAAAAGTGCTCCACACGGTTACTAAAGGTCTTCTGAAGTGAATGCACTTGATTTTGCTTCAAAATCTCTAACCCCATTCACTGCCATTATAAAGCTTGGAAGAGCCGGGACATTTTTAAATATAACTCGTATGAATTCGTCTCAAAGAAAGTCATGTACACCTAGGATGGCTTGAGGGTGAGTTAATCATGGGGTAATTTTCATTTTTGGGTGAACTATCCCTTTAAGTTGAACTATAGCCAATAGTAATAATGATGCTCGTCTCAACACCGTTGGCCACAAGCGGAATTCCACAGCTGACAGCCGTGTTGCCGTTAGTAAACAAGAAATCTGCAGAACTACCGAGATGAGCGACGTTCAATTGAACTCAAAAGGATTCCTGTCTAAAATGTCAACAATAGACCACTTAAGCTGCTCTTAAGGAACAAGTGGTTAACTTCAATACACAAAAGCACCACAAATACATCCAAACAGCTGCTGATCTGCCTTGAAACCAAAAATGTCAGCACCATGCTGTGTAGGATCTGGTCTGTGACGCTCTGCTAAAAATAGAGGGTTTCAGACGTGCACAAGCCCAGTCTCGGTTTTATTCTTACAGCTGATGATGAGTAGTTCTGTTTTGATGGTACCGCATCTCACTTCTCGCAGACAGACCTATGCATGCAGAATTCAATCCGCGGTTAAGTGAAAACTGTCTCAGCTGCCAACAGAGAATGTATATACTGCTGAGAAGGAGTTTAATTATTAGAGGCAGGATCAGTGTACAAAACACCCACCTTTAGTGGACTAAAGCTTGAGACCACAATAGAGAAACCCAAGAGAGGACAGTACTAAAGGCCATTTTGTTCAGCGACACGCTTTCACTTTTGAACGACTGCAGATGCTTGATTCTGGAAGCAAATCAACAAGGTTGCAGGCTTACAGATATAATCAAAGCAGACACATTTATCATCTTATCTTCACTCAGCAAAGGTTATTATGGATACTTATTGTAAAAACAATCTGAGCTGGGCCATAGAGCTTTTAAACAAAAGTCAATATTTGGAGCATTTTGACTGTTTGATATCTCAAGATTTAAGTATTTGCTCTAAAATACTTTAAAAGAGTAATTGTTTTTTTCAATCAGAGAAGCCATCATTCAACCAAAGAGCCACTGTTGCAAAGTAGATTCACAATGTTTCGTTTAGTTTAACTGTTTTAAATAATCACAATGTCACAATTACACAATGTTATTCCCTAAATTAACACAAGGAAGAATTAGATTAAACCATTTATTAGGGGGTGTCGAAATTAATTGTTTCTAGTTCTACGATGCATCGCGATGCAGACGAGGACGATTCGGTATCGGTTCAGTAATAGACCATAACCGATTATAACATACTGACGCTTTTCTGACGTCATTTGTCGCGGTAGCATACATTAGGCATGTTCAACTTGAAGCGCCGCTGCGCAGAATGATCAGTGTATGACATCAAGTACCGCGAGAGCGATAAGTGAGCAGACGGATCCTTATGCTTTCGAATCGCTCTCGCGGTTGATGTCATACACTGATCATTCTGCGCAGCGGCGCTTCAAGCCGAACGCGCCTAATGGCGGAGGGTAATTAAAATTAAAAAGTAATTTTTTTATGTAATTAAAATTAATTAAAAATGTAATTAAAATAAAAATTAAGAGTAATTAAAAATGCTCCAACTACTTTAAAAGCCGACATCTGGCCACATTTCGGCTTTTATGAACAACCTGGTAAGCACAACCTGGAGAAGACACACGCTGTGTGTAAATCATGTCACGCACAAATAAAATAAGCAGGGGGTAATACCACTAACTTGAGAAACCACGTCAGGTACAGTTCATATATCTGACTGCTTGGATTTATTGACAAAATTGTATACATTTGAAGTAAAATTGAAAATTGAGGATGCAGTGCATCGTCAATGCATTGTGATGCATCGTGATACCGAATTGAACCGAATCGATGATGTGATAATTGTAATCGAACCAAACCGTGAGACCAGTGTAGGTTCACACCCCCACCATTTATATACATCAATAGTAATATTAACCAGCATACTAAATCATTTTGAAGCAAATAATCTTGAGTGAACATGCATGAATCAATAAATGACAATTTATGAATGATAATTGACAAAAAATGTAATTTATCAGTCACTTAATTTGGACTTTTAATCACATATCAACAAAGATCAACATACATACAAGCTCAGCAAATATGGTAAACCAACTGTACTTGTTTGATACTTGCAAGAATAACCCTCACAGTTTACAAACCTCAAACATGCGAGAGGAGAGCCAGTGAGGTTTGTTCTTGTGCATCAACCAAATTGTGCTCTATGTACAGTATGTGCATTGATCAATGTTTATGCGTGAATAAATAAAAGCCTAAAAATAAATGTTCATATTCTTCATATTAAGCGATCATGTGGATTTATATGATCTTCATTAACTTTTTAAAGCATTTTGTTTGAATAAACTTTGGAGAATGGAGGGGCAGAAATCTCTCAGGATTCATTACAAATATTTTTATTTGTTTTTCGAAGATTTGTGAAAGTCTTTTGGGTTTGGAACAACATGAGGGTGAGTAACTATTGACTTTAATTATTGAATTTTTAGTGAACTATAATCCATCTTAACATGCACAATATTCACCATATTGGTCAGTTATTACATTTGGGACTGAACATCCCATGTATCACCTGGCGCTAGTTTGCAGAACTGAGCGTTTCCTCTTTATTACATAATGACTATAATAATAAAAGTGGATGTGGACAATAATGTGGATATGTGGACAATCTAATCTAGTCTAAAGGTCTACAAAAGTCATACTGTTTTTCAGAAAATGCAGTTGGCAAATCTGACCCAGGACATCGGGGTACTTTCCATCACTAAGAGAAGAGACACTATGCACTCATGTCCCATAAGGCACTCTTCACATGGATTCATAAACATTGCAGACACATTAGAAGGTGTCCAACCAATCAAGTGCACTTTAAACATGCGCAAAGAGTTTAACCCCTATATAAACACATATGCCGGGATATGAAAAGCAGCGAGAAATGAGCCTGTGATTGCGAGACTGGCTGCTGAAGTACCACATTACTAAAAGGGCCCAAAGGAGGAAGTGATGCTTCAGAGCAGCACTGTACCCTAATGAAACCTGATCCTACACAGACTGCCAGCTTCTACAAGACCGACCACATCCAATGTCAGTAAGTTAAAAGTGAAGTGCGTAATATGCAGGGACAGCTAAAAGTAAACCATTAGTAGGATGATTTCCCAGAAGAGTTTAAACACCGTGACACTGTCAAAACATCGTTCTGTTTGTTTGAGCATCATGACAAGCCTGACGCAGTTACATTGGCTCGTTCAATAGCTTAAGTTCAGGGCAGGAGCCATGGAGGATGATGATGAAAGTTCTTGGAATACATGTCTGAAAAATAATCATAAATAAGAATAAAGGTATTTCTGCAATTTTATTTGGTGACACTAGAAACAAGATTTAAAAAAAAAGAAAGAATAAATTTAGAATAATTAAATTAAATTAATTTAAAAAAAACTGGATTAATTATTTTTGCAATTCTGAGACTAGAAGCAAGATTAATAAATAAATAAATAAATACATTTAGAATAAATTAATAAAATAAAACTTAAATTCTGTTTGGGGAAGGAAGGAAGGGAGGGAGGGAGGGAGGGAGAGAGAGAGAGAGAGAGAGAGAGGGGGATTAGAGCACTTCATCATTCACTGGACCCCAGAATAGAGGTGTGGATCAGGGTGGGAAGAGGGAGAAAGGAAAGGAAGAAGGAAAAAGGAAAAAATCAGAAAGGTGGAGGGAAAGACAGAAGTAAAAAGACAGTAAGGAAAGAAAAGGAGAACACTAACAAAGGAAGAAAAAGTATGAAAGGAAAGTAAGAAGGGAAGAAAAGTAGAAAGAAAAGAAAAGAAGAGAAAGAGAGAAAGAGAGAAAGGAAGAAGGAAGGAAGGAAGGAAGGAAGGAAGGAAGGAAGAAGAAAGAAAGAAAGAAAGAAAGAGACAGACAGACAGACAGACAGACAGATGCTACTCCTCAACATGTCGATCAACATCCTGATATAACACACTAGGGTGGCAACTAACGTAGATTTCAAAGAAGCATTTTAGAGAAGCATTTTAAATAGTGGACATGGGATGATGATGATAGGGCATCCAACAAACGTGCCAGACAAGAAAAAATCCTCTCTGACACGGAGAAAAAGAAGACGGTTCATGACCCCTACATCTCCTCAAGCATGCTATTCAATTTGGACAAGACAAACAGCGCTGATTACAGAGCGTTATCTATAGATTAACTTAATAAAGGCACAATAAAGGATAAATATGGCTTAGATTACAGCTGAAACAATACGGTGCCCATCTTATGCACCAGCCTAATCCAAAAACAACACAGCGAGAGCTCTGGCTACACTGGGAGAGAGAGGCAAATCCACAGATCTGAAGCATGCGACTGTTGTGCATGCGGAGGTGAAGCCCTGCTTGTTTCCATGGAAATGGGGCACGAAACGGAAAAAAAAAAGACATGAGTTTGGTCAGGTTGGCCTTTTGTAACTAATATAAATAAATAAAAGACGGGAATTAATTTAAAACACACCAGGATTGTTCCAGCAGCCCCTGGAGACGGACTCTGCCGAGGGGGAGATGAAAAGAAAGTCTCACAGCTGATGGCCAGAGGGGGTCCAACTTCTTTTGGAACTGTGGCGGGCGGCTGTGTTTTCAAGCTCTTCAGTTCAGCTTAACCAGTGCGATTCTCATGGCCCTTTATGGTCAAACTCTGAACACATGATTACGGAGCCCTGAACATGGGGTAAAAGTCTATATGGACCAGCTGATGATGTCTCTCCATAATAGGTTAAAACCAAGAGGAAGACCCTCCGCTCTACTGCTGTCAAACAATGACTGCCAAATAGTAAAACACAATATATATCATCACTAAAGTATTCTTGGGTGAATTTCACAAAACCAGTCAAGGGTCCGGCTCATATTTCAACCATATGTGAAAAGAAACTAATATAATATTTTACCATTTAATTTATTTAAATACATAAAAAAAAATGTATTGCTTTCATGTCAGTAAAGCACCCAACCCTAATTTATACCATAAATAAATAAATAATTTAGCAATGATTTATGATTTTAATAATGCACTATTATTATTATTACTACTACACATAATTGTGTATTTTCATACATAATAATACATGTAACTCTTATACATATATAATGCATAAAATATTTTACATTTTATAACTGGGGTATCATAAATTAAAAAAAAATTAAAATAGTAATAAAATTCTAAAAAAAAAAAAAGAAATAAAAATTACACACAATATACACAACATTGTCTATTTTACTTATGTACTATTATTATTACTGCACATATTGTGTGTAATTTTTATTCATCATAATAAATATCTATAATATAATAAAATATAATATATATTGTTTACTAGCATGTCAATTTAACCAAATGCTATAAACTGACACAGTGAGAGGGCTACGTCATTTACAATCACAACTACTCTATACCAACTCTATATCAACCACTACAATAAAAAAAAAAATCAAATGCAAGTCCATCGCTTGCAGTTCAGAAAAAGGACACTGGGCCTTTTCCATACTTTAAAAGGAACTGTGACTTAAACCACCACAGCAGAGAGGAGCACAAACTCCCCCGTGTGCGTGCGTGCGTGCGTGTGTGTGTGCGTGTCAGCAGCAAGCCCATGAGTGATTATCTCCCAAGTCATCACGTGAAGCGTTTGGATCTAACTATAGCAGCACTTCACTTCAAGGGGAGAAGACACTTGACGCCCCCCCTCCCATCTCATTTCCTCTAGCAGCCTCTGTAGACTCTCAAATCAGGACGCTTTCCCAATCCTCCTTCAGCAAACAATCAAAGTAAACATATATTAAAAGGTCCATGTATGATGGAAAACAAAGACCTGATGTATCATGTAGACATATTTGTGCTTTGACAACACATCTCAAGTCTCTCTCCAGTCAACCCAGAACATTTATAGAAACCCAGATGTTAAAATGGAATTTGAAGTCACAACCATGAGCACATTAAAGAGAGAGTTCATCCAAAAATTAAAATTCGGTCATCATTTATTCTCCACTGGTTCCAAACACAAAAAAAAGATAACCAAAGAGTTGGTAACCAAAGAGTTGATGGTACTATCTATGGTACTATTTTTTTCCATACTATGGAAGTCAATGGCTACCATCAATTGTTTGGTTTCCAACATTCTTCAAAATACCTTCTTTTGTAATCAACAGAAGAAACAAACTCTTTTCTGTGAAACAAACTTTCATTGTGCACATAGAACATCAGTCAGTGCTTATGCACATTTATTTGTTGGATTCAAATGCTAAAAACACATTTGAGGGGGGAAAGTGTAAAAACTCAAAAATTAAAAAAAACAAAACATGCAATTTAGATTAAAGGCTTCAAAGAAGGCGGAGCCTTTCAGTTGCCAGGTCAAATTGCTTGAACAGTTAAATTCTCTCGAGAGGTGTTTTCCAGCGTTCACAACTTACATTGTCCTATTATATTCTTATCACTAAATGTTATAAACAATTCAAAGTCAGGAAGACTTGTGCAATAGCTTCTATTCACAAGAGCTAGAGATTCTGCATTAAACTTTGACATTTTGAGCAAGCCTGCATGTGTCAACCGAATAAAGCACAACAGAGAACACTGCCATATTTGTTTATGAATATAGATGTAATGAGTCATTATTGCAAGGTTTTATTTTTTTCAAAGAAAAGTTTTTTGTTTTTTTTACTGTCTCATATTAAAATATTAAAATAAATTACCATTCAGTCACAATTTATAGTTGTTGACAGGACACTTGAACTGAAAAGGTGTGCTGCAGCTGGCAAAGTGATGAAGCCGCAGAAGCCAGAGGTGGTGTGTGAGCCAACTGTCCTTGGCATTCCCCTGTTTAAGTGGCCAACTACGTATCCTTTAAAGTCAGATTGAGTATGCACTAGGGGTTGAACAACTTCTGATTTTTTGAAGTCGACTTTTATGTGATAAAAGTCGAGTCGAAGTCGACTAGTCGCTGATGACGTCATTAATGAACAAATAAGTCTGGAGCTGTGACAAACACCTTGTGCACAGCTATGGCATATGACACAGCGCTGCCCACATGGCTGTTGCTCCTATAACAGCTTTTTTATTAGTTCTTTTGTCTTTGGGTCGTTATATTTCTCACAGATTTCTGCTCATTCTAAATCAGATACAGATAAAGAAGCACAGTAAAGATTACATTCATATCAATGCATTAGTGAGAGCGACTGCGTGTGTGAATTAATTATACCTAGCAGCGTCTCTCTAATAGTAGTGAAGCTGTGGAATTTAGTTATTAAGAAAAATATGCTTGAACTTTTCAGTTTCTAAGCTATTTTATTGAGAAATCACAGAACAGTGTTGACAATACATTTCCGTGCTGAATGATTCTGTGCGTGTGATGTACGCGCTACGGTCTGTAGCCTATGTGTGTGCGTTACAGTGCAGCAGCGCATTAGATTAGAATGGCGATTAACATACCTGTACAATAAGCTGTTTAAAACGTGCATTCTCCCGTTCAATTTCGAGCATCCAGTAATATAATCACACATGTCTTGTGGAGCGCTTTCAGAGTATGCATTTATTTGTCATTTGAACTGTTTGGAAATGGAGCGTAAATGTGGAAGTCCTTCAAAGATTTCTTATCCTGTTGCGCCCTCTATTGGACCAGCGACTAGTCGACGTCAAGCTTAAAGCGTCATGGCAGAGCATTGTAGTCGACTAGTCGACTAGTCGATTAGTCGGTGCAACCCCTAGTATGCACAAACTCCAGTCCTTTGATTCTTAGTTAGAATCAGCTGCTAATGAGTAAGGAAATCCTCATGGCTCATGGAATAAACTAGATTTTGCAACAGGTTAAGCCACCTATATAGAATTTTGGGGATTGTTAACTAGGGCTGGGTACCGAGTTCTATATCAAAGTCAGCGAGGCAATTAGCATGCAGCATGCTTTATGCCTAAATCAGTGATTGGCTCTGGCGAGGCATTTAGGAAAACGCATGTTATGGGACCATTCATTCCCACTGTAGCATCATGCTACATAAGACAATGTATAAAACTTAAACAATGCTTTTACTCAAAACTCACTTTAAACCACCATCGAGTGTTTGAAATAACTTCCAATTGCTATCTAACGAGGGTTTTGGTCATATAATGTTGCATAAATGTGTTATTTGTTGCCTTTTATATCAAGCTAATCGCTACACCTGCTTAGCATTTCTCATGTAAACACACTGTATTGCTATGAAAGTAGGCAGAATCTCATGAAAATCACATACAAATCATATACTGTCATAATCACGTGTTTATTAGCTTCGGGTTTCATCCCTATAAATGTTTTTCCAAGAAGTGTAATGCACGTTCGTTGTCGGAGACAGGGCGGGTTATGAACGTAATATGTGGGGGCTAATTATACATTAAAAATATAGTAAATGGATTTTATAAAACTGGTATCGAGAAAAAAAAAAACGTATCGTTCAGGAACTGGTATCGAAGTAAAGTATCGGTATCGATATTGAACATTTTTGAACGATACCCAGCCCTATTTTTAACCTACACAGGAAACTCCTGTGGTCATGTCATAAAAAACACTTTTATGATATTTTTGTTGGTTGGCAGTCCCTGGTCATTAAATGCTTTCGTTACCTGAAAAAGAGCAACTTGGAGACTGCTCAAAATATCTTATTTTGTGTTTGATGGAAGAAGAAAAATTACTTTTTACTATTAGTCTCAACAAGAAAAGTGAAACCGCATGCCAAAATAAAAGGTCTGACATGGTGACAGCCGGCTAATATTGTCTAATTGAAAAAAAAACTGCTTTTTCCAAAAGCTCTGGAAATTTAGTCGGGCGAGACAATAATATCATTATATAATGACTATGAAGAGATTTGATAATTCACAGAGGCTAAGGCTCATTTGAAACTCTGGTCCTCAAGCAGACCGTGTGAATTTGCTTTGCAAGTTTCTTAACAAACAGCTAAAAAGCCTCAGCTGGTTGCGAAGATAGCTTTAGACTTTAAAACAAACATTTCTGCAAACCATATGCAAACTTTCTTTTCATGGGTTCTCGTATCTTAAAGCATGATGTTCTGGCTATAGCCATCACAAAACTCATTATCTAGTTCTAAATGTTTATTACCCAGTGGAACGCATGATAACCTCTGAGTATCTGTCACGAAAACCCAAACACAGTCCATCAATGGGGCCGGTACAAAATGCAAAATATCACATGCGACCAAATAAAAACCAAAATGCTGCCTTTTTTTATGAGCCAGCACTAGCTCATGCAATAACAAAAGATAGGGAATACAGTCTAAGGTCAGATAACGCACATGTTTTCTTTAACGGGAAATCCAATTGACTCCCTTATAAAGCAATGCTAGCAATGACACTACACTCCCGGACTTTTCCACCGACCCGCTCCCGTCTCGCTTTCTCCCGCAGCAGAGGCCACCTAGCGAGGCTGTAGTCGGGCCCGGCTCTATCATACCACTGGAGAAATTCCCAGATAAGTAACACACCACAGCTCTGAGCCCGGAGCCAGCAAGAGCCCCGCCTCCTCTCGCTACATCATCAACGCACCAACACACAGCCACTTCACAAAAGGAATTCCTTCTTGCGGTGTGTGTGTGTCTGTGTAGAAAGAGAAAGAGGCACACAGTGAGAGAAAGAGTGTGCATGTGCTACAAAAAAAAGAGAAAAAAAATTAGTGAGGGAAAGTGAGATGGTCATATATCACTCTAAATTCAAAAGAGAAAATATTATTAATTTATTATTTATTTCTTTTTTCCTTCCATTTTAATATTATATTTGAGTTCATCTAACATTAACTTAAAGGGACAGCTGTAGTTTACAGCTGATTTATGTGTTGATGTGTGCAAATATAAATTACAGAGCTGTGTAAAAATTTAAATAGATTGTTCATCACCTACAGGTTTACACAAACTACTAATTCTGAACTAATAACGTTAAACGTTAATTCAACTTGAAATTAAAATTGAAGAAAAAAAAAAATCTTTAAAAGATCTTACAAATATTAGTTATCCATGTTTCAGACAGTAGATTATAAGGCCATGTTCAAACTCAATATAATATTATATATAAACTATTTAGTTTATCAGTATCTGAAATTATTGTATCTCAATATTGGTGCATTTCTAGAATTCTAGCAAAACAGCAAAAAACATGCATAAACAAATAAAGTATATAAATATATAAACTAAAAAACTTTTACAAAAATATTTATAAACACCATAAAACAATGATTGACAATTTAAATTAGAGATGCACCGATCGATCGGCCAGGGATCGGAATCGGCCGATTTTCCTCATGATCGGCCCGGATCGGTGATCGGCCGGTCAGTCTCACTTCTTTCTGATTTCGGGCCGATCCGTTTTGTTACCAGCGGCACAGGCAATAACGTAAGCCGCGCATTCTCGCTCTCTTCTCTCCGACGACCCCTTCTCTCTCACACACACACACACATCTTATTTGCTCCGGTTAAATCGGCCAATTTTCCTCATGATCGGCCCGGATCGGTGATCGGCCGGTCAGTCTCACTTCTTTCCGATTCCGAGCTGATCCGTTTTGTTACCAGCGACACAGGCAATAACATCAGCTGCGCATTCTCACTCTCTTCTCTCCGATGACCCCTTCTCTCTCACACACGTCTCATTCGCTCCGGTTAAATAGTGCTTGTATTGCGCATTACAGTCATTCCCGCAGGTTTTACGCTTATACCAAACGCGCGCGCACCACCACTGATCTATATTAGTGGATCGCACAAGCCGCGCTCAGTCTCAAACAGCTTGTGAGCCACAAATACCAAAATGAGTGGCTAACTGCGTTAAAACGGTCAAATACATACAAAATTATGTCAAAATGCCTGTCTTGGAGAGTATTCAGTTAAATACAGTGAGTTTTGGAACGTTAAATAGTTGAGAAACTCAGTCTCAAACAGCTTGTGAGCCACAAATACCAAAATGAGTGGCTAACTGTGCTAAAATGTTCAAATACATACAAAATTATGTCAAAATGCCCATCTTGGCGAGTATCCAGTTAAAGGCAGTCAGTTTTGGAATGTTAAATAGTTGAGAAAGAGAACGCATGTTGTGTATATTGGGTGTTAATTACATTACATTACATACACAGTATATTGGGTCCGTGGATAAACTCTTAAAGGGACCGCAGTCCAATATTTCTGCTGCTGTCTGTCATGTTAATCAAAGAACAAAAGACAAAGATAATCACTTTCTGCTCTTGACTCCATACATTTTATAACTTTAATTGTAAGCATTAATCTGTATTTAATTTTTACAATGAAGACTACAGAAATTAAAGGGGTCATATGATGCTATTTCAATTTTTCCTTTCTCTTTGGAGTGTTACAAGCTCTTGGTGCATAAAGAAGCTAAAGAAGACTAAAGTCTCAAATCCAAAGAGATATTCTTTATAAAAGTTAAGAGTCAGCCACACCTACCTAAAACGGCTC